>NC_056725.1:521429395-521638053 GCF_019279795.1 Protopterus annectens | reverse complement strand
AATTTTGTTTTCAAAAATTTTTTTGCACTTCCAATGCATCACCGTTTTACTACTCACTTCATATCCAGTTCTACATCTGAACTTACTAGCAAGTGGTTTTGGAAAAAAATGACAGCATGTTTTTGATGTTTTACTCTCACCATCCACTCACTTCTTCTCTAGGAGCACACACCCATAAAATAATGCTGTGGTAGCAAGGGCGCCCGCTGGCAGGTGCAAGGGGGTGCACTTGCACCCCCCTGGAACCGGCTGGTCAGGAGATTAATTTTCTTTTTATTAAAAAAAAAAAAAAAAAAAAAAAAACTTTGGCATTCTTCTTTAAGGAAAGACTTGGCAAGTTGGCACCAGAACGATAGGGAAAGGGGGTGGAGTGCCTCACCAGTTTTCTGTCCTAAGCAGCTCACCTTGCACTTTAAAAAAAAAAAAAAAACGCTAAATGACTTCTTTACGGCTCAGCTGCATAGTCGCTTGTTTGCTTGCCCTGTTGGCTGAGGCTCTATCTATCCCGCATTTCCATTGTGGTTGGCTCAAGAAAAAAAAAAAGTCTGTGGCATCATTTGCGCAGTTGCGTACCCTTTCCCGCTCTGGTCGCGAACTTGCTGACCTGGATCTGTACTGCTCTGACTGACTGGCGGGAAGAGTGTAAACCATCCACCACACGCATATCACATCGGAAAGTAAGTGCTGTGCTTAATAATTAAATGTTCATTATTTGCTTTTTTAATTTAAATGGTCAAGTAATCGCACAAAAAAACTTTGCTTTTTGCCTATTGAATTTTCAATTCTAAAACATATGACATGTTGCTCTGACTTGGGAATGGAGTAGTCCATGATTTCTGTGTAGTCGTATTAGAAATATAGAAACCCAAAAGACTTAAATTAAAAATATGGCTGTGGTTGTAGTGAGCAGGAATTTGTATTTCTATTTTTTTGTGATGTTTCTTTAAAATTTTGTTCAGATGAAAGGCAGTGACTTTCTTTATAAACATGAAGCTTTCTACTCTCCTTGCTTTTGTCTTGTGTCTTTCAGATTGGGTGTTGCTTGAAATTCCTTCAGGGTGTCTTGGAGGTGGAAGCTGTATGCTGGATGTAGTGGCATTTCTGTTGGAACCAGTTTGAGGTGCTTTTGGTCTCTAGAAAAGCTGACAGAGCCTGGTTTTGTAGCAACTACTGAATAGCTATAGGTCTGTATAGAAGTAGTTCATCTTCATCCTTTGTCTGATAAGTTTCCTTCTTTCACTTGTCTTCTGTGTACATTTACTCAGGGAGCTGACATCTTTCAGTAAATTTGCATTTTGTAATAAAGCAGAGTAACCCCAGTTCTGTCAGTTTTTCTTATAGAGAAAAAAGTCATAATTCTCTATCTCGTCATATGTTATGTGCCCTTGTAGTGTCTATTTTGTGTGCTTTCACAGTTTCTAATGTTACTTATTGGTCTACTTTTAACTTCAGAAGGATGTTGTATCTTCTTGGTTGCTTTTAGTTGTTCAATCGTGTGTTAAATGTTTGTCATCTGATTTGAAGCAGGAATTGTGATGTCAGAGTTTGATAAATTGAGTGTTCTACTCCTAAGACAGCTTGTGATCAGCAAGAATAAAACTTGTTTATACTATTGTGAAGCTGTTGTTTATAAATGGTATAATAGCTGTGTAATTGGTTAATAGTTTCCAGGCAGATGGATGTTGTTATGGTGTGATGTCAAGTAGTTTTGAACTGCAGATTCTTCAGTAACCCAGACTGAAGGATCAGAATTTAAGATCAAAATTGTATTTGTAGTTTCATATTAAATGTCATGAACGAATTGTTACTCATCTCTATATATTTAACATTTTGTTTTTTGTAATATACTGTTTACTGGCAAACATTTTTACCGTGTCTGCCCTTCCCAGTATTCTTGTTATATTTTCAGGTGATTCTGGCTTTTTGTTTTTCACTCTTTCATCAACGCTAAAAAGGGAAGCTGTCACATTGGAGTCCCCACAGGATTTTATAGTGGAAGCCTCAAGCCTGTTTCTTGTGTGTATAGCGACACCCATTATTGAGTTAATGTGTACTGACTGCACTCCATTACTGAGTTAGTGTACTGACTCATTTCCATGTATAAGAAATAGGTAGGGAAAGGTGTGTGTGTGTGTAAAATGCCCCAGGTGCTACATGGTGGTGGGTAGAGAATAAGGCTTGAACCCTGTACCTTGGGTCCAAGTGGCAAGAGCCTGAATTCCCTACCCACCACTATTTGTAAAAATGATGAAGGTTTTTCCTCATTTTTCTGTTCCTCATAAAATCTGTGGTTTCTGTATTTGTGTCCTTGCAAAGCCAGTGGTAGCATTGTTGCCTGACAGCTACATGTTCTCTGGTTTGATTCTTGGCGTGTTTCTCTCTGGGCCTCTGCTAAAAATTTGCTTTTTTTCCAAGTCAGACTTTCCTGGTTAGCAAATGTAAAAAAAAATGACACTCATTTGAATATCAGACTTCATATTCTTCAGAAAGTGCATGGTAACAAAAGCTTTTATTCTAGCAATTTTCTAAGTGTACAAGATGGATATTTGAAATGTATCCCTGTCTTTGGGACTGTATTCCCCCCCATTATTGGCTTCATCCAGGTTTTCTGCTAAGGTTGAGAGCTATGGTAAGAACTGAATTCTGTATTCACCCAGTATTGGCTTTGTTCAGGTTTTTGTGCTAAGAGGTTGACAGCTGTGCTATGGTGAGAACTGAATTCACTAGATGGTAGCCATTTAAGTTTTAGTCGTCGTCTTTCACAAAACAGCTGATTGGCATAGTGGTATGTTGCTCTGACTGTTTTGCACAGGGTCCCCTGGGTTCAAGACGTGGCAGTGAAATGTATGGTGGTAATGCAGCATTTTATTCTAGCAACTTTCCAACAATTATACAAGCAATGTTTAAAATGTGTCCCTGTTTTTTGGCCTTTTGCCCCCCCCCCCCCCCCCAATAAATTTAGGCTTTTTCCAGATTTCTTGTGCTGCAAAGTTCAGAGATACAGCTGAGTGTTGAGTAGATTTTATAAGGAGCTGAGAGATGCAGGGGAGCACAACAGACAGTGTGCTTGCTTTTGATGCTGAAATCTGTGGGTTTTACTCCCACAGTAGGTAGATGCATTGCTGATACTGTACTGTGTTGTAAAGGGGGTGGATGCTGCAGTCCTTTTTGGCAAAGATACCTAGAAACTATGAACCTGTTATCAGGTTGCTATCCAGTTCCCTATTGCGGTATTACTAGCTTATCATTTTTTTAATGCATGTAACATAGGCAATTTATTCTTCAAGGGCAACAGGCACTTTATTGTAGATGAAACAATGACATATAAAGTTGTTTGCTAGCAGCAACCTCTTTATTAGTTAGATTTCTTTAATGTGGATTTTACTACTTCAGAGATTGTGCATATTTTTTACTGATACTGGTGGACTATAGAAGGTTGAGTAGACTTTTTATGATGGAAATGTTCTGAATTGGGCAGTTTTGTCATTGGTGTATGCATTTTGTTTCATTGTTTACTGGAAAAATGTTCAAAACAAGAAATTTAAAATGCCCTCTAACAACTGTACTGTATTGTACAAGGAATATAATGTAATACAGTCAGGAAGGTGTATCAAAGAGCATGTGTATGTTATGTTCAAGGGGCCTATGATTTTGAAGACAGCCCAAAGGTAATATTTATCTGCCACTGGCAAAATGTATTTTCTTTGAATATGGGTTTCAATGCTGTTTCAATGCATGTGAGTTTCAAGGGCAGAGAAGTTATAATGTTAAGTCTATTTTCATTATGAGACTGCCTTGCTTTGTTTAACAGATATGTATTAGAGGTTGTGCTGTAAAATGCAAAATAAGACTTTCAAATGAAATCTAAATCATTGCAGAAGTAAAGCGGTATGCACATTACAGTGTTTATGGTAAATGGGGCAAAACAACCAAGGAATGGGACATGGGAATGGCTGCAGGGGTGGGGGGGGCTCCATTCGACCATGATTTTGTGAGGGGGGGGGTAGCAAACTCAGACAGCCCTGGTTGAACTATACCTCTCAGTTGTCCATATCTTTGCAGAATGAATAGATATTTGCTTCTTATTTTGGTTTGTTCCTCATACAATGAAGTCACTAAATGACAGACATTTGAGCTTCAGACGTCATAACCTTCAGAAAAATGCATGCTAATGCAAGACCTGTTATTCTATCAACTGTCTTAAGTTTATACAAGAGCAATTTTTAGTAGTGTTTGTATGTTCCCCCAATATATTTAGCCTTGTCCAGATTTCCTGCATTAAGAGGTTGAGAGGTATGTGCAAATCACTTTGTAGAATTAGGAATATCCAAACCTCTCCATTGTCCCCAATTTTAGCTCAAAATGTTGCTCTCCCCTAATAATCCTTCCTCAAAATGGCAATTTTGGAAGAAAATGTGATTTAAGTCTCCTAGAATAATGGTGTTGGCTTAATGCATAGGGACACCATATTAGTTAGGAGATATGGACTGATGGGGTACATAGAGGGTCCTATAGTTAGGTATGACACAGTAAGGAGTTTTGTTAATGCTAAGTTGGATGCAGAGGAATTCCACGTCATTATCTCACCTAGCAAGTCTGGAGATGAATTGTTCTTTAAGAATATGTAGACACCATCACCCTTTCATCTATGGTGGTAGGCCTGAACTTGTGGCAGGTATTGAAATCCTGCATTAAAGGAGTGCTGTCATCGGTCTTGAACTAGGTCTCTGTGATGCTGCATATATAGATGTTTTCCAGGGGAAGCAGTGCTTGTAAGGAGTGGACTTTTTACCTTAGGCTCTGAAAAGGAAATTGGTTATTTTCTAATTCATGTAGCTATAAAATTCAGTAAAAAAACTGTAAAAGTTTCTGAATGCAAACACACTATTTAAGCAGCATCATGGTAGGGAGTACTTCGGTAGAGAGAGATTCAACTATATACATAGCCATGAGTTTCCTTATACCTTTCTGTCAAAAACAAACGCACACCATGGTCACACAGAGTTTACAGTTGTTGTAACTTTGAAAAAATCTATTTATGTATTTCTTGCACTAAGAAGTTGAGGTGTGTGTGTGTGTGTGTGACAGAGTCAGAGAGAAATGCCCTAGTTAGCTCTAACGGGTGGAATTTATGTGCAACTGTTTTGTTTAGCAAATGGTATCATTATTGTGGTACAGAATTTTAAAGCAGTGTTAGCACAGCAGGTAGCATACTTGCATCTTGATGCAAAAGGCTGTAGGTGCTATTCATACAGCATGTACATTTGTATTTTAAGGGGGTATGGTACTGCAGCTCTTAGTATATCCTCCTTTGGATGAGACACCTAATAACTATGAACCTGTTTTTCAGCCTGCCACCCATTCCCTATTGCAATATACCAACTTACCATTTATTTTAATGTAGCACATGCAATTTATTCTTCAAGGGCAGCAGGCACTGAATTTGTAAATGAAACACTGAAATATAAAGTTTTTTTTCTAGCAACAACCTCTTCATTGGTTTCAGATCTCTTTAATGTGGAATTATTCAGATGACTTACTTCTGCGGAGATTCTGCGTACTGATTGATATTGGTGGATTGTATGACAGAAGTTTGAGTGTTCCTTTATGGTTGAAATGTTCTGAATTGGGCAGGTTGTCATTATTGGTCCATATGATTTGTTTCATTGCTTAAAGGAAAGATGCTCAGAACTATAAATTTAAAACGATTCTAACAAGTGGTACTGTATTATACAAGGGATACAATTCAATTATTATGTAGTATAATTGTCAGGAAGGTGAATCAAAGAACTCTTGCATGTTTCTAAAATGTGTGCAAGGAGCCTATGATTTGAACGGGCCAAAGGTAAACTTACCCTGCCACTGGCCAGATGCATGTTCGTTGAATGTGGGTTTCATGCTGTTTCAGTGAATGTGGGTTTCAAAGGTAGAGAAGTTTTAATGCCAAGTCTGTTTTCATTGTAAGACTATTGCTTTGTTTAGGTTTAGTAAATGTCTGTCAGTGTTTGTGCTATAAAATTTGAAATAAAAGTTGTAAATGAAATCCAGATATCTGTAATCATTGTAGAAGTAAAGCATAAAACAGTATGCACACTGAGAGATTTGAACAGTGTCTATGACAAATGGGGAGAAATAGCCAAGTAATGGGACACTGGAATGGCTGCGGGGGGGGGGGGGCTGTGAGTGGGTGGGGCAACAGAGGGGGTGGGGCTGCATGGGCGGGGCTTGGGTTTGCACCCCCCTGCAAAAAATCCTGCGGGCTCCCTTGTGTGGTAGATATTGGGTAATATACCACACCACGTTGTCTGTTATTGCTTTATTATACAATGACCCCCCCCATTAATATTCCAAAACGTGCACGCTGATTCACCAGTGTGCCCATTGTAAATCCCACAATATACCAACGGAAAAAAAGGTCCGGTCGCCCGGACTTTTTTCCATTGGTATAAAGTCCTCAAAATATATTTTTTAAACGAATAAAAAAAAAAAAAGAAAGAAAGAAACGGAGCAACGGAGACTTCGTGTTGCTTCCGTTTCTAAGCATTCATGTACTGGGTATGCGTGGGACACAAGTCCCATACGCATGCTCAGTACATCAAAACAGAGAAGCAGTACACCACAACCAGCAGAAAGTACAGTTTTGTACCTACCATAAATGTAGATGTTAGAGTGCGCATACAGCTGCAGTCATCACACTTGGGTTATCCTGCCGTCAGCCGGGTCCTCGGTTGGCCGAATTCCAAAGTCTAGGTCCGGTGTCGGTTGTCGTCGCTTCTTCCCTGACGTCAGTGCAGCAGGGGTATAAAAGAGGCAGCCGACGCCATTTTCTTCAGTTTTTCTTGCCCCAGATGTCAGGTGCCCCCAAAAAGGAAGGCAAAACATGATGTTATGCAAACATACATAGGTAGGATAAATCAAAACAGTAGTTGCAAGCAAATACACCATAAAGGAATACCCCAAATAGGTTGTATGATAAAGGTATTTGGCATAAGGCCTGTCCTAAGAGGGGATGGAGGGAGGGTAACCTAGACTGCAGCTGTATGCGCACTCGAACATCTACATTTATGGTAGGTACAAAACTGTACTATGTTCATCGTGCATACAGCTGCAGTCATCACACTTGGGTAGAA
The DNA here is from genome assembly GCF_019279795.1 of Protopterus annectens. NCBI lineage: Eukaryota > Metazoa > Chordata > Ceratodontiformes > Protopteridae > Protopterus > Protopterus annectens. Next base: position 521,630,923 of record NC_056725.1, on the reverse strand, counting down.
TCCCAAAGCTAAGTAAGGGTGGCTGGTACTAAGTGGAATTAGGAGGGGCTAGAATGCCCTGCAGGACTGCTGTGGCAAAGCCCGCTCTAGATTTTGAGTATAGTGGAAGGTGGTAGTGCTTGGAGAAAGTGTGCACTGAACTCCAAGTTTCTGCTTCCAAAATGTCCTTGGTAGGGACCCCCTGAGGAAAGCTGCTGAGGTAGCTGTAGTCCTGGTGGAGTGGGATCTGATGTATACAGGCACTGATTTTCCATGAAATGAATAACAAAAGCGTATGCAGTGAGCTATCCATTTTGAAATAGTCTGTTTGGAAACAGCCTTTCCTTGAGCACCTGTAGCATAGGACACAAAGAGCTGCTCAGATTTTCTGAATGACTTTGTTCTGTCCAGGTAATAACGAAGTTGCCTGTGAATGTCCAAGGAATGTAGTAGCCTCTCTCCTTTGTTCTGTGGATTTGGATAAAAGGTAGGTAAATGAATAGTCTGATTCAAAGCCACACTGGATACTACCTTTGGCATGAAAGTAGGGTTGGTTCGTAAGGAAACCCTGTCCTGATGGAAAATGATGAATGGTTGCACAGCCATGAGGGCCTGTAGCTCCGAAACCCTGCATGCTGAAGTAATAGCCAGAAGGAAGGCCGTTTTCCATGACAAGTATTGTAGCTCTGCTGTAGCAGCCGGCTCAAAAGGAGGCAGTGTCAGCTTCTCCAATACGAAGTTGAGGTCCCAAGCCGGAGTTGGTGGTTTCCGTGGGGGTTGTATATTTTTTGCCCCTCTGAGGAACTGCCTTAAGAGGATGTGAGAATAAAGGAGGATCCGTACTGTACTGTGCTGAAATGGCTGAAGCGTGGATCTTGATGGAAGAGAAGGAAAGGCCACTGTTTAACATCTCAGCAAGGTACTGTAAAATCTGAGATATATTTATTACCCAAGGATTCTGACCCTTTGCTTGATTCCAGGAACAAAATAGTTTCCATTTGGCGGAGTAGGTTTTTCTAGTAGAGGGTCTCTTGGCCTCCAAGATGACTTCCTGTACCTCCTTGGAGAGGAGGGTCTGTTGGCAAATTAAGGTATTCTCCATGCAGCTAGATTTAGAGTTCTGAGCTGGCTGTGAAGGGTCTTGTAATTGTGCTGGGACAAAAGAAGAGGAACTTATGGAAGGATCCATGGTGGTGAGTGTGACAGGCTCTTTAGGGGAGGATACCAGTGCTGTTGTGGCCAGTCTGGAGCAATGAGAATCATTTGTGGCCTCTCTGCTCTGGTTTTTAATAGGACTTTGGCCAGTAGAGGTAGAGGCGGGAAGACAGACTGTCAATGTTGTCCAATTGAATGAGTGCGTCCACTTTCCAGGCCTGTGGATGATAGGTCCTTGAGCAGAATTTCTCCAACTGGTAATTTCTGTGGGTAGCAAACAGATCTATGTCTGGCTGTCCCCATGCCCGAGTTATCTTTGAGAAGACTTGAGGATGCAACTTCCATTCGTGTGGGTCTGTCATATTTCTGCTTAAGTTGTCTGCCAATGTGTTTTCCTTTCCTTGCAGGAATTGTGCCTGTAGTTGAATTTGTAATTCCAGTGCTGTGTTCCACAGGGTCATGGCTTGCCTGCACAGGGGGTATGAATGCGTTCCCCCCTGTTTGTTTATGTACCACATGACTGTGGTGTTGTCTGTCCTTATTAATAGCTTGGCCTGGATGCAGTAGATCTTTGAAGGTCATAAGAGCATTTTTCACGGCTAGCATCTCCTTTTGGTTGATGTGTAGGTGCATCTCTTTTTGGGACCATTTTCCCTGAATGCACTGACCTGCCATGTGTGCTCCCCAGGCGTAGTCTGAGGCATCTGTTGTGATGATTTGAGTTGCTTGTGGTAAGCAGAAAGGAAGACCCGTGTTTCTTTGGCATGCTTGAGCCCACCACAAAAATTCCTTTTGAAGGCATGGAATGAGTGGTATAATTGTTTCCAAGCTGTGGCTGTGTTGAGACCATAAGTTTTTTAGGTACCATTGCAGTTTCCTCATATGCAGCTTTGCAAATGGTATTAGTAGGATACGAGATGGCATGAACCCCAGAGCCTGCAGGATTTTCCTTGCAGTTAGCCTGGTTAAAGTTGCCATTCTGTTGAAGTACTGAGACAGTTGCCCTTGTTTGTCTGGTGTGAGGTAGGCCATCTGGGTCGTTGTGTTTAAGCTGGCACCCAGGAAAATTATCTGTTGAGAAGGTATTAGTTTTGATTTCTTTTTGTCCACTGTGTACACCAGGCAGTTTAACAGTTTTATTACAAACGCCAGATGTTGCAATAGAATGTCCTTGCTGTCTGCTTGGATCAGGCAGTCGTCCAGATATGGGTAGATTTGGATTCCTCGTTGTCTGCAGAAGGCAATTACTGATGCCAGGCATTTCGTAAACAGTCTGGGTGCAGTAGATAAGCCAAAGGGCAATGCAGAGAATTGGTAATGGGTTGAACCTGCAAGAAATCTGAGGTATCTTCTGCAATCTTGTCTGATAGGGACATGCAGGTATGCCTCCTTGAGGTCCAATGTTACCAGCCAAGACTCCTTGCCCAGCATGGGAAGAAGCTGCTGTAATGTGAGCATCTTGAATTTTGGTACCTCTAGATATGTGTTTAGAATAGATAGGTCTAAGATGGGTCTCCAATCTTTGTCTTTCCTTGGTACCAGAAATAGCCTTGAATAAAAACCTTGACCTTGTTCTTTTGCAGGTACCTCGAATTGCTGTCATATCCATGAGAGCGGAAATTTGCCTTTGTGCCTCAGCCCATTGATTTTGTGGCAGGTTTGGCACGCCTCTCTTTTTTGGAAGGGTGTGAATGTGGAACCTGTAGCCTCTGTCTATAATATCCAGAATCCATTTGTCCTTTGTAACAATGTGCCAGTTTTTTGAAAATAAGGCCAGTTTTCCGCCCAAAGGTGCTGCCATTATAGTTTTGTTTGGCAGGCATAGGGGAAAGTCATTGCTTCCGTTTTATAAATGACTGTGGTCTATCTTCTCCACCTCTTGGAGCTGGTGTTTGCCACTGTCTAGCTCTGTAAGATCCTTGAGGTTGTCCTCTACCCCTTGGGCATTTGTATCTGCCCCTTTGGGGTCTGTCCGTGGCTGGAAAGGACCAATTTTTTGAAGGCCAGTTTCTGCTGAAGCATGGAGGCTGTACCTGCAGGAAATCTTTAACTGTTTGCATAGATTTCACTTTTTCCTCCATTTTCTCTAGTACCTCCTTAGCTTTAACACCGAACAATACATCTTTTTGTTGTGGTGCATCTAATAATTTTGCTTTGACATGATCTGGTAAGGTTTGCTCTTTGAGCCAAGCATGTCTACGTATGACAGACCCCGTGACAGCAGCTCTACATGAGGCCTCTAAAGCATCAAAACCACACTGCAAGGTATGTTTCCCCACTTGTTCTGCTCCATGCAACAAATCCTGCAACTCTTTCAAGTCAAGTTGTTCTGTTTGCGTTATTTTGCTTTTCAGCTGAGATAGCAAGAACTGTTGGTATTTTAACATATGAAATTGACAGTTTAATGCCCTCATGGTTAAAGTGGCTGATGTATACACCTTCCCCCACCTTTCTAATGCTTTGGAATCTCTCTCTGAAGGTAAAGGGTTTTTAGCAGTAGAGGCCTTAATCCCCTTGGGACCCTGTGAAATTGTTTCTGGGTCAGCAGTATGGCTTTTATAAAGGAAATGGTGAGAATTAGGAACCCGGTAATATCTGTCTGGTTTAACAGGGGCTGGAGGTAATGAGTCTGGATTAAGACTGGCTTCTGCGTACACATCATCCAAAATATCCAAGACAGGAGGGATAGCCAGGGGCCTATGCTGGGGAAGTAGTAGAAATTCCCCGAGCCTTTTCTTGGAATCTGAGTAATCTTGGCCTTCCCAGTGGAAGTGCTCTCTCAATGTATGCAAGGTTTCCCCAAAAGAGTAGTCCTCAGGGGGGGAGACCGAGGGAATAGACTCCTCAGCATCAGAGTCTTCAAATGGGGAATAGGCGTAATCCTGGTCCTCAGAATGGTCTGAGGTAATAGAAGCCTGGTCTGAGGAAGGGTAGTCTTCCTCCAACCTGGGTCTTTTGTCTGAGGGGGGTTGAGAACCCCTGATGAGAGTAATCAAATCCTCAGCCATTTTAAGCATCTGTTTCTTAGGCATGGGGCCTTGAGAGGAGGTCTGAGGACCCTGTTTTTTGATTTTCATTGCAGCTTTTGATTTAGTGAACAATTTAATAGAGGAGGTGGTAGGCCTGAAAACGCCTTCAGACATGGCAGGCCTCGCTAAATTTTCAGTTTCCCCACCAAGAGTGGCATCGGTATCTGCAGTGGGAATGGAGACCGAGGATCCTGCGACTTCGGGTACTGAAGTCACCGGTAAAGTAGCTTCATCGGTAGTCAGGGGCTGCATAGGCGCCTCGCTGAGAACCGGTAGTCGGGCCAAGCGTGCTCTCAGTACTCGGTGCAGGCCTCGGATGTCTGTCCTTATCCTTGCGTTTTTTGCCTAAAACTGGCGTCGGTGCATCCGACGACATGATATAATTAAATTTTTTGCCAAAATAATGAAGGGCGAACTCCGCCCGGCGCTTAATAGTGCGCTTGTTAAACCTAGCACAAAAACGGCAGGCCGAGACGTCGTGGTCTGGCCCTAAGCAAGGTATACAGTAAGAGTGAAAATCCTTAAGCGGTATTTACTTCCCACAAGAAATGCAATTATTAACTTTGTCTGACATCGGTCTGAGGCAAGAAAAGTTTCCCCAACGGGGTACTTAGCTTTAAAGAAGACTTCGGCTGAAATACTATTCGTAAATCTCAGGAGCTGGCCGACCGGCACTTGCGAACTGCTTCTGCTTCGGGCACCGCGCCACAAGAAAGACTGTAGAAAATGGCGTTGGCTGCCTCTTTTATACCCCTGCCGCACTGACGTCAGGGAAGAAGCGACGACAACAGACGCCAGACCTAGACTTTGGAATTCGGTCGACCAAGTACCCGCTTGACGGCAGGATAACCCAAGTGTGATGACTGCAGCTGTATGCACGATGAACATCAGTAATGTGCCGTTATACAAACACATTATTTAAGAAAAGTATTTTTTTCTTAAATAAAATAAATGTCACTATATAATAGCAATAACCGACTCAGTGGTTGTGGTATATTGAAATTTACCCACGGCTGGCTTTATTTAATCACTCTGGCTTCACCCTCATGATTAAACCACACCAACCGTGGGTTAATCTTCATTATACAATGACCCCCCCCCATTAATATTCCAAAACGTGCACGCTGATTGGTCAGCGTGTCTGTTGTAAATCTGACTTATACTAATGGAAATGGTCCGGTCGCCTGGACTTTTTCCATTAGTGCACGTCTATTTGTGTTTTTGGTAGCAATGGAGAAAGGAAGAGCTCCGTTGCTGTAATCTCGCTATGTTAAATGAGTTTAACACAGCCAGATATCTTAAAAAAAGCAACGAAGATCTTCCTTTCTCATTTGCTTTTTTTAAAGATATCTTGCTTTGTTAAACTCATTTAACATAGCAAGACAGCTTTAAAAAAAGGAAACAGATCTTCCTTTCTCCGTTGCTTTTGTTAAAGCTATCTCGCTATGTTAAACTCAACATAGCGAGGCACCTTTTAAAAAGCAACGGAGATCTTCCTTTCTCTGTTGCTTCCACACACAGCTCTGATGTACTGCGTAAGCATACACATGTGCAGTACATCAGAACTGTCGCAGAATACTGGATAGCTGGGGAAGGGCAGCACAGAGGCATTATACAATGCCATTATTTAAGAAAAGTAAGTATTTTTTTCCTTAAATAACGTCATTGTATAATAGTAATAACCCACTTCTGGGTGTGGGCAATGCTGGATTTACCCCCAGTTGTCTTTGGCTACTCGGGCTTAGTCCTCGTGACCAAACCACACCAACCGTGGGTAAATCCAGCATTACCCATACCCAGGCATGGGTTACTGCTTAAAATGATTTACACAGAGTAGCAAGCATTGGGCTTATGCAAAAATCTCATCATCCTTAACTGCAGTTTCTTACTTCTACTGCGGTTTCTCTACAGCACTAACACTTCATATTTTCAGTGTAAGTTGCTCCACTTGCAAGCCTTAACTTATACTTTTTCTTTGTAGGAAGCTTCTACTGCTGCAATTAGCATGGAAATATAGTAGCCTATACTCCGATTTAGGGAATGAAACATTGTGGGTTCAAGTCATTCATGATGCCTTAGTATAAAGTTTTCAGTTCCAAGTAAAGTTTCAGGGTACTGCACTTATTTTGTAAAAAAAAATCTGTACAACTGGTACTGCATATGGTAGGGGTAGTTATGATCAACTCCAAAAGTTTATATGCACTTGCTTTGGAATGTACATCAATGCACATTAATGAAAGACTACTTAAAAAGCAGTTGCTAAGAAATAGCCCGAAAGAAAAAGGCATGAAAAGGGAGATTTTATAGTAAATATTTTCTGAGAAATTTACTGTTGATGCACTTGGGCAAAAGTCTCATACTTGAAAATATTCCAAGCTTTCATCTTGCAGCAGTTATACCAAACACCAAATTCCTCTGTTTTTTTTTTTTTTACTTTTAGTGCACTTTGTTTTTTTTAGTTTGCACATTTGTGTTACTTCAGTGGCGTTTTGTTTCATGATTCCTGCATTTTTATTTTTTTCCAAAACAGGAAGAATCTTGGAAATTCTCAAAAAATATTTTTTTGAAATATGAGAGAACAACCCACCCAGATGAATTCCAAACTATTCTGTAAACCGGTAGAATTCCAAAATGAAACCTTTAGCTGCAGAATGAATACTCAAAGGAATAGAATAGAATCACTTAATATAATTATTTATTTTTAATAGATGTGACATGATCCAAAAAAGTAAACATACTAAGTAACAAAAAATGCACAACCCTTCTGTCACGTATTAAAAGGTATATGCGCAGAGTACACTACAAAGGTGACTGCACGTTTAAAGCTGCTGCTGCTGGGACTGGTACCTCACACATGGCTGCCTTCTTGCACAACTCTCAGTAAAGTTTCTTGTTGAATGCATCATGCTTAATTCAACAGTAAATAAACAAATTTTTCATTCAGAAAACAAAGGCAGTGCAAAGCTGTCAGTGGATCCTTTTTCTGCAACTTCTGCACTGAACCCCTTTCTATATATGTTGAAGGCAGCCTACATGGCCTTTTAGAGAATTGTCATACTATACTAAGGGATACCAAGATGTTCTTAACAAGGTTACATAACAGAATGGATAGTATTGATACGGATCTAGATTTTGTCTTGGTTACCATGGACATAGAATCACTATTCACCAGCATACCCAATACATGGGGCATTGAAATAACAAGAGAGTTTGACAGTTAACAAGTGTTCTAATAATACCAAAATTCAATTGATTTGCAGTTTACTAGAAATTATCTTGGAAAATAACATTGTTAAGTTCCAAGAACAGTTTTATTTACAGAAGGTTGGCGTAGCCATGGGGACTCCCTGTGCCAACAGCTACACCAACCTTGCCTTGGTTTGCTGGGAAGAAGTTAACATTCTGACAAGAATCCTTTCTTAGGACAAGTACTATGGTATGTACGTTTTGTAGACGATGTCTTCATGTTATGGAAAGGTAATGGTTCGGACTTTACCTCATTTTTACAATACCTACACACCACTACTGATTTTTTGAGATTTTCTCACCAGATCTCTGCCACTGACATCAACTTTCTTGATGTACACATTACTAGGTCTAGTTTAAATCAGTTAAATAGTACTATTTATTTTAAACCGACCAGAAAGAATACACTTTTACATAAATCCAGCATGCACCCTAGACATATACCTAAGAATGTACTTAAAGGTCCAGTCTTTAGGACCTTAAGACTACATGATAAAGATGAGGATGCAGAGATTGCACTTAACAGTTTAAAATCTGATTTTCTGGAAAGGGGTTACCATGATACTGACATTGATAAGACTATTTCCAATGCTTGGCAAATGAGACATACCAGATGTAGACCATACTTTCAATCGACTAGGAATGATTCTGCTGATAACAATGTCGTTCCGACTAGTAATGATTTTAGAGTTGTGTTCCAATTTGCTAGTAACATTAACCAATACACTGATGTTATTGGGAGACATTGGCATCTGTTACAAGAGGTCCCTAACCTTAATGCCACAATTGCCAATACTCCATGCTTTAGCTTTAGAACAACAGGTCACTTAAACAGTATCTTTGCAACAGTGAACCATGCAACACTACATGCATTTCCACCCGTCACGGCACTTTTCCATGTAGATCATGTAGTGCACGCCCATATATCTACAGTAAAAAAGTACAGTTTTGTACCTACCATAAATGTAGATGTTCGAAGATCCACATTGCTGCAGTCCTTACACTTGGGTAGTCCGCTGTCCTCGGTCGGCCCGAATATCAAAGTATAAGGCTGACGTCGGTCAAGGCGCATTTGACTGACATCAGGACGTCAGGGTACAAATGCGCATGACCGACGTCATATCCTCAGTCTTTTCTTGCCCCAGATGTCAGAAGACCCTAAAAATAAATGTCAAAACCAAAAGACAGCAAACAACCAACCAACCACCCTTGCACTAACTATATGTACAATATATACAATATACACAATATGTACAATCCAACCCACACAACCACCTCTAACAACAGAGGGGAAGGAGGGAGGGTAAATTGGACTGCAGCAATGTGGATCTTCGAACATCTACATTTATGGTAGGTACAAAACTGTACTATGTTCTTCATCTCACATTGCTGCAGTCCTTACACTTGGGTAGAATCCCAAAGCAGAGGTAAGGGAGGATGGCTAACTACAAGGAAGCAGGAGCTGCCAAGATGCCCTGCAAAACAGCAGTGGCAAAACCAGCCCTGGATTTAGAGTAAAGTGGCAGGTGATAATGCCTAGAGAAAGTATGCACTGAACTCAAAGTAGCTGCCTCCAAAATATCCTTGGTTGCCACTCCTCAAAAAGCTGTTGAAGTGGCAGTAGCCCTAGTGGAATGAGGCCTAATCCCAGCTGGAATCTCCTTGCCATGATGGGAATAACAGAAAGCAATGCAAAACCCAATCCACTTAGAAATAGTTTGTTTTGACACAGGCTTGCCCTGAGAACTCAAAGCAAAAGAAACAAACAACTGCTGAGACTGCCTGAACCCTTTAGTTCTGTCCAAATAATAACGCAACTGCCTGTGTACATCTAAAGTGTGCAAAATCTTTTCCCCTTTATTTTGGGGATTTGCATAAAAGTAGGCAAATGAATAGTTTGGTTTAAAGCCACACTAGAAACCACCTTAGGCATAAAGGAAGGATTAGTACGTAATGATACCCTATCCTTATGGAAAATCAAGAAAGGCTCAACCGCCATAAGGGCCTGCAATTCAGAAACCCTTCTTGCAGAGGTAATGGCCAACAAAAAAGCAGTCTTCCATGACAAATATTTCAACTCAGAAGTAGCTGCAGGCTCAAAAGGTTGTAGAGTGAGTTTCTCCAACACAAAATTGAGATCCCAAGCAGGAGTAGGAGCTCTTCGTGGGGGTCTTATATTCTTTGCCCTCTAAGAAATTGCTTGAACAAAGGATGAGAAAACAATGGTGGGTCGCAATCATAGTGAGCGAAATTGCTGCAGCATGAACTTTAATAGAAGAGAAAGACAAACCTTTGTCTAGTAACTCAGTAAGATATTGAAGAGCCACACACAAATTAGGCTCAGAAACATCAAAATCTTTTGCTGCACTCCAAAATAAAAATCTCTTCCATTTGTCTGCGTACACTTTCCTTGTACTAGGCCTTCTAGCTTCCAAAATAACATTCAAAACTTGCCGAGGAAGTGGAGGCCCACTATGGTTCAAAACAGAATATGCCAGGCTGTTAGGTGCAGAGAGTGAAGCTTGACATTTAGCAAATGGCTGTCCTCCTGCGACAACAGGTGTGGAATCGAAGGCAAAGGCCATGGAGGCTTCCGTACCAGACTTCTCAGTAATGGGTACCAGTGCTGTCGAGGCCAATCCGGAGCAATTAAAATCATCCTTGGCTTGTCCTGTCTGACCTTTAGAAGTACCTTTGGGAGGAGAGGCAGAGGTGGAAAGGCATACACATGAAGATTGCTCCAATTGAAAGAAAGAGCATCCACTCTCCAAGCTGTGGGATGAAACCTTTTGTGCAAAACTTTGGCAGCTGATGGTTTAGTGGAGAAGCGAACAGATCTATGTCTGGAGTTCCCCATGACACTGTCAATTTCTGAAATACATGAGGATCCAATTTCCACTCGTGGGGATCCATAATTGTCTGCTCAACACATCTGCTAAGGAGTTCTGTGCTCCGGCAGAAACCTTGCCTGAAGATTGAGCTGTAAACTGAGAGCAGTCTCCCACAAAATCATTGCTTGCCTGCATAGAGGATAAGAATCGTTCCCCTTGCTTGTTGATGTACCACATGACAGTTGTGTTGTCTGTTACAATCAACACCTGCCCTGGAAGAAGTAATTCCTTGAAAGCTATTAATGCAAACTGGACTGCTAACATCTCCTTCATGTTGATATGTAGATGTTGTAGTCTGACAGGCCACTTGTTTTGTATCCACTTTCCATTTAGATGAGCTCCCCAAGCTTTGTCTGAGGCATCTGTCGTTAAAATCGGACTCGCCTCTGGCCGGGTCACAGAGAGTCCCTTGTTTAGGTGACATTCTTGAGCCCACCACAAAAATTCCTTTTGAATGCAAGGTATTATTTGAATGACAGTGTCCAGATCCTGGCAGTGCTGTGTCCATACATTTTTGAGATACCATTGTAGCTTCCTCATATGCAGTTTGGCATTGGGAAGCACCAGAATACAAGATGCCATGAACCCTAAGGCTTGAAGGACTGTCCTTGCAGTCAGCCCGGACTGATGAGATAGTTGATGGAAGTAAAGGGATAGACTCTTTTGTTTGTCCGGGGTTAAAAAGGCCATCTGGGATGCTGTATTCAGTCTCACACCCAGAAAGCACATGTCCTGAGAGGGTACTAGACTGGACTTTATTTCGTTCACAGAATACCCCAGGCATCTTAGCACTGCTATCACACATTCCAAATGATGAAGAAGCTCTTCCCTTCCTTGAGCCAGAATCAGGCAGTCGTCCAAATAAGGATAGATCTGTATTCCTTTTAGCCTGAAGAAAGCTATCACTGGAGCCAGAACTTCGTGAACACTCTGGGCAGTAGATAAGCCAAAGGGCAATGCAGAGAACTGATAGTGAGAAGTCCCAGCTCGAAAACGCAGATACTTCCTGCAACTTAGTCTGATAGGAACATGAAGGTAAGCCTCCTTGAGATCCAAAGTTACCATCCAATGATCTTTGCCCAGCAGAGGTAAAAGCTGCTGCAACGTCAACATTTTGAACTTGGGAATGTCCAGATAAGTGTTGAGGATAGATAAATCCAAAATTGGTCTCCACGTGTTCCCCTTCTTTGGTACTAGGAACAGGCGAGAATAAAATCCTAGGCCCACTTCTGGCATAGGGACCGGCTGTATGGCCCCTATTTGGAGCAACAGGGAAACCTGCTTGTGAGCCTCTATTCTTTGTTGAGGAGGAACGTCTGGCATGCCTTTGAAAGGAGGCAAGGTATGGAAATAAAACCTGTAGCCGTGGTGTATGATATCCAATACCCATCTGTCTTGGGTAATTAAACTCCAATTTTCTTTGAAAAGTGCCAACCTTCCTCCCAAAGGTGCTGCCAGACAAGAAGGCTCTGGCAGCTGAAAAGGTAGGTCATTGGGTCTGTTTACGAAAGGACTGACCCCTGCCCTCACCCGAAGACTGTGCAGGAGAACTCCCTGTTCTAGGCCTGAAAGAGCCCTGAGCTCTGCCCCTACCACGTCTAGATCTACCCCTAGACTGGGAATCATAAGAAGGATACGTCCACCCTTAGTAGGCCAATTTCTACTAAACTTTGGAGGCTGGACCTGCAAAAAATCTTTAACAGTCTGCATAGACTTAGCTTTGTCTTCCATTTTCTTTAAAACTGCCTCAACAGGAGGACCAAACAACACGTCAGATTGTAAAGGAGCATCTAAAATCCTTGTTTTAACATGTTCAGACAAATTTTGATCCCTTAGCCAGGCGTGCCTGCGAAGAACTGACCCAGTGGCAGCCACCCTAGACGAGGCCTGTACAGCATCAAAACCACATTGCAAAGAATGCTTACCCACCTGTTCAGAAACATGTACTAAATCTTGCAACTCTTTACAATCAATACCTACTGCCAGAGCATCAACCTTAGACTTCAATTGTGAAAGGAGATAGTTTTGGTATTTCAACATGTGAAACTGGCAATTCAAAGCCCTCATAGCAAGAGTGGAAGAAGTATAAACTTTCTTTCCCCATCTATCCAAGGCCCTAGCCTCTTTGTCTGCAGGAACCGGATTCTTAATAACAGAAGCCTTAACACCTTTAGGCCCCTGGCTAACAGTTTCTGGGTCTGCCCTAGGACTCCTAAAAAGATACTTATGAGCTTCAGGCACCCTGTAATACCTATCCGCTTAACAGGAGCAGGAGGCAAAGAATCAGGATTAAGAGAAGCCTCTGTAAAACATCTTCCACTACATCCAAAACAGGAGGTATAGCCAAAGGCCTATGCTGGGGTAAAACAAAATTCCTAAGCCTTTTCCTGGAATCAGAGAAGTCCTGACCTTCCCACTTAAAATGCTCCCTCATGGAATGAAGAGTTTCCGAAAAAGAAAAATCCTCAGGAGGAGAAGCAGAAGGAGTAGAATCATCCACATCAGAATCAGAATAAGGAGAGTACTCCTGCAAGTCTTCAGCCAAGACTCTGAAACATCTGAAGCCTGCTCAAAACCCCCAGCTCAGGCTCCACCCTAGGTCTCTTATCAGGAGGGGCATAGAAGCCCTAATCAAAGTAATCAAATCTTCTGCCATTTTAAGCATATGCTTCTTGGGCACAGTTCCTGAAGAGCTAGGGGTAACACCAACTGAAGCTAAACCTGGCCTGCCCCTGGGAGAAGCCTTTGAAACAGAAGGAGAGGGCCTAGCCACCCTAGGAAGGGAGGGAGTATAGTAACCTGAGAAGCCCCCTCAGCCTGACTTGCCTCCTGAGAGGCCACATCTTGCAATAATAAAGTCTCACCCTGGGAACACAAAGAAACCTCCGGTGGAGCCACCGGCTCCACCGACACCTCTAAAGAACCGGCGTAGACGGTTCTTCTAGCCTAGGCTTAACTGCTTTGTCCTTGCGCTTCTTGAAGAAGCGGGCCGGAGCATCCGACGGCATTTTATAATTGCACCGCTTCCCAAAGACTAACCTTGCACAATCCAACCTTCTCTTTATAGTGCGTTTATTAAATCTAGCACAAGAGCGACAGCCAACAACGTCGTGCTCAGGCCCTAAGCAAGGAATACACAAAGTATGATAATCTCTATGCGGTATCTGTTTCCCACAAGAAATGCAATTATTGACTTTTTCTGACATCCGGTAAATCACTGAGGCAAGAAAAAACTAAAATATTCCCAACGGGGTACTTAGCCAACTTTGAACTCGGTCTGAAACTTCGAAATCGAAAAATCTCAGAACGCCAACCGGCACTTGCAATGCTGCTTCTGCATCGGACCATGCGGCAAAAAAGACTGAGGATATGACGTCGGTCATGCGCATTTGTACCCTGACGTCCTGATGTCAGTCAAATGCGCCTTGACCGACGCCAGCCTTATACTTTGATATTCGGGCCGACCGAGGACAGCGGACTACCCAAGTGTAAGGACTGCAGCAATGTGAGATGAAGAACATCATATATATTCATCCAACCAGACATTTTAAACTACATTCCAACACTTATTCAGATTGCAAGACTACTGATGTCATTTACTTTTTTTTTTTGCCAGCAATGTCCTGCCTTCTACGTTGGCAAAACTAATAGGCTTTTTAAAGACAGAATTTTAGAACATATCCGTGACATTAGGAATAATAAGCAAACAAACGCACTTGCTAATCATATTATGTGCACAGACTCTTCACATTCCTTCAAATTCTTTGTCTTGCAACACATACATAGAAATCTGAGAGGTGGAGATATAGAAAATGTTACAGAGGGCCATGAACAGAAATGGATACTGAAACTTAATGCAGAAAGATACCCAGGCCTCAATGGTACCACCTCTTTGATTCCACTCTTGAAAGCTAGACACCTTAAACATTGACAGTTTTTACTGTTCATTTTTATTTTTGTTACCTTTATTATATTACATTTTATGCATATGCAAATGTATTTTATGCAGTATTTATTCAGCATTTTATATCTTATTCATACCATTACTATGCTCATGTTGTAACTGTCTCTTTAAATAACTTTTTGTGTATGACATTAATTGATGAGATAATTGGTTTTTTACCTATTTAAGCAGTGATATTCACTTGATCTTTGTCTGATGAAGCAACTATTGTTGCGAAAGCGCTCACCTCTGTCTTTTACTTTTTGTTTTCATTAAACGTTGTGTGTTACCTTGGTGCATTGTGTTTATATTTTTACTTTAGGGAAATGGAGTTTTAAATATTCCATAAATCTTGTTCAGCTAAACAAAAAAGAAGGTTGCTAAATGCCGCCAAAATGCTTAACTACTGGGATTACATCCAAGAAACCCTCATTCCAAGAAAGGTTTGCCTTTGATTACTCTAGCTGTTCAAAATCCCTCTTAATATATGTTGTGGATGGCAAGTAACTGAGCTGAAGGACTTTCATCTGGGAAGGGACGATGGCAAGATTCAAACTGGATAAACTGAACCTTCCAAATGAACAAGGCAATTTGGGATTACTTGATTTGAAGCATATTTCAGAGCTACAAGGCTCCTATACATATAGCACAAGCAGGAAACTATAATTCAAAGTGGAAAGGGATGAAGATGAAAACGGGGGAAATTAATGAAATAGAGACTAGGATTTTGGATGCAGATCTTTAAGGAGGATAACAATAACCATGCTCAAGAAAGTTACCCTCCCTTAGAACACAGTCTAGTGGCAAACTGCCTAAGAGTTACGTGATGCTGGACAGCTAGATCCCAGATCTGAAGAGCTAGCCTCCACAGAAGATAGGACAGTGTGCCCCCTTTGCTTATTGACATACTGTGGCATTGTTGGCAAAAACTTTGAGGGGGTCCAGGATGAAAGAGGAAATGAAAAGCCTTAACAGCCAGAAGCAGAGCCCTCATCTTCTTTACAGTGATGTGGTTTAACTTCCAAAGTGGAGGCCAGAGACCCTAAACTTTGATGGGGCCACATGAGAAATCCCAAACCCTGTCTGAGGCATCTGCAACGAGCTCCCGAGTTGGAACTACAGCTTGAAAAGGAAGCCCCAGGTTGAAAGAAAGTTGAGCTTGAGACAGGGAAGGAAAGGTACCAGGAAGTCCAAAGGGTGGCAATGTACTGACTTGAGGTACCACTAAAGTATTCTCATATGGAGCCTGGTGAGAGGGGGCATGGAAATGGCAGAAGCCATGAACCAGAGAACCCTCAGAAATTCCCTGGCTGAGACAGACACCAGAGGAAAGGATTGGAAAAAGGTAATTAGAGAGTTTTGGGGAATGCAGGGATGCCAGCACAAAAACCTGAAGAATAAGCCAAGAATAATGCCTCATAACTGAATCAAAGGCAGCAGCCCTGGAAGAGGCACCTGCATCATTGGTGCATATGATTGAGTGGCAACTAGAGAAGTAGAGCCCAACAGGGAAAAAGCCAAAGCCTTCTCCTCCGAGTCCAGAAGGTCAGAAACCATCTTAGAAACCTAAAAAAGGAGGTAAAGACATATCTGCTCATACAAGTCTAGTAGCTGAGGACCCTAAAGGATAAAGTGACAGCAGTGTAAACTTTTTGTCAAGCCTTTCTCCATACCCCTACTATCTTGATCGGAAGGCAACAATTTTATAGACTGCAATAATTTGTAGGGCTTGTCAGGAGGAGACTGACATTACAGAAGGGTCAGCAGAAGGACATCTGTAAAGAAATTTGCACTTCTCAGGAGGTTTGTAGAATTTATCTGGCTTCCTAGATGCAGGAGTTTGAGAATCAGGGGCTATAGATGCTGCTGAGAAAGTATCCACATCAGATGGCTTAGAAGACTCCATCTGTAGGAGCTCATAATATATTTTTGAATCTCAGACACCTGAGAACAATCCCACTTAACATAATCCATAATACAGGCAATGGTTTCACCAAAGGACAATTCCTTCAGGGGGGATCTGGACTGATTGGTTTGGAGGAGGAGGATTCTTAGTCCAATGGAGAAGGGATTTGGGGAAGAGTAAGCCACAGATTCTTTCCTAGAGTCCATGTCCTCGTTAGAGCATCCAATTTACTAGATCTCTTAAGCAGAGTGGAAGACCAGAGAGAAGCAGGCACAGAGACCCGCTGAGGAGACTTCAAAGCATTAAATAAACCCAGAGGGAAATTCTGCCATTCACACTGGGGTCCTTAACAGGGGAAATGTGCTTTATTTTTTTTTCTCTCTTTCTACAGGACGTCTGCTTGAAATACCCTCGGAAGTGTAGACCCCTCCTGGCAAAATTTGATATTGGTCACAGGAATTTCATCATGAACTAAGATGTGAGGAATCTCCCCTTAGTCTTTCTGAAATAATCAGCCTCAGAGGATGTACAAGAAATTGGATCAATGCTGGCCTCAGATGGAGTTGTGACAGAGGAATCCAAAGCAACTACCAGGCAGTCCTCTGGGCTTTCACCAGTCTCAAGAGAGACATCTGAAGGAGGCTGGTCAGCAACCGGATCAGACCCAACTTTTCTGGCCTTCTTGGCAGACTGCTGACCCTCAGGATGGAAGGATTCTGCCACAGTATCCTGAACCAACAACTTTAGATGCCGGTTCTCTAGGTAGATGGACAAGAAGAGAAGACTACAAAGAGTTTTAGGCACAAATGCCCAGCAGATAGAGCAGTGTGTAATGATCATACAAAGCACCCAAACAGAAAAGACACTGGCTGTATAGTATTTATGGAAACTAAGCTTCCCACACTGACATTTTCCCCTTCCAGGTGACATGAACACAATAACCACAGCAAATAAAAGAAGAAACCTCAGTGGGGCACTTACCTTAAAACAGTGTATGGTAATCAGCACAACAGATGGCATTCACACAAGCATTCAACAATGGTTCATAGTTTCACAGATTAGTACTAGGCTAACTACCCTTGTGGGCCATTTTAAGTGTAGCCAATTACCCAAGGTGAGAATCAAACAGTGTACACGTGTCTTTAACAGTTTATTCAGCTCAGAAGGTTGTGTCGATTTCACTTCTCTGTGATGAATTTTTTTTTACCAGTTACTAAAATTAAACTCACCAATTTACTTCTATAGTCTCTAACAGTGAAATATTGACTCCAGTTCAACAAGAAAGTAATTTGTTCAACTCAAAATTATTTCGACATTTTACAACTGAAGTCTGCATTTGTTTTTAGTTATTTAAAAGATTGCTGCCCCAGCAGCTTGGTAAATACTGTTCAACCTTTCGGGAGTGTAAAAATATTTATGAAGACACAGCCAGACGACTATTCTAAACAATTCTGGCTTTGTGGCAATTCTAGGGGCAAAACAAATCATTAGGCATGTTTGATCAGAAATTTGTACCTGTAGTTTTTTTCTCCCATTTTTTTTAAACTCCACAGCTAAACCTTTACAGTGGTCATTCAAAATTTAGCCTTTGCTGATAATGGATCTTGTGCAGGCATTATTATTTACTGACTCGACAAATTCAATTCAAGTCTCACTCATATGTTTCCCCCTTGGCCTCCAATTGCCTCCGTATTTCCTTATATTCCATTTGCAATCCTAGATATGGCTGGGTAGTGTTCATTACCTAACCAAAATACATTTATTGCCTCAATCCAATGTAATATATTTCCTTTGTGATTTAACTGTTCTAAATAAATGTGATCCCTATTCAATCTACACCAAAAATCAATAGCTTTCACTTGATTCCTTCTTGCAGGTTGCTTCAAATCACATTCCTATAGAAGTATCTCAAAGTTTCTACAATAAGCACACATTACCTTTTATAATCTTATGCTCCATCTTGAGAGCATGTGTTTTCACCCAACTGACCTAATTTTTATTATCCATTAAAAAATCCCTGTCTAGATTCCCTACCACTACTCCCTCCACACATTTCCAATTCTTCCCATCTGGGTGAATAGTTCTGCATTTGCACTGTATATACTACTCTAACTGTGTTGCCACAAAATACTTTGTAGGTTTGATAGCACTACCCCCCCCCCCATTCCAGAAGAAACCTCTATTTCTCCCACTGCATTCTTGGTTTATCCCCCAAATAATTTTCTTTAAAGGTTTGGTCTATGGAGTGTCAAACTTTCTGCTTGCGAAAAACAGTATGGCTGCACTACACAGAGGACAGGGGTACCACAAAAAGCTTTATTGCTTATATTTTATTGTCTAAGTCAATCTTAGATAATTGAGTCTCTCATTCTCTCAGTATTTTAACTTAGTTTTCCTACATCTCTTTTGCTGTCTGGTCCACATCTTCCTTGATCCAAATTCCTAATTGTTTAAACCTTTCATGAACCCAAAGATAAGGGCACCCCTGCACAAACATGCCTATAGGAACATAACTGATGGCCCAATACCTTGGTTTTGCTCTCAATATTATAACCAGAACATTTATAGAATAGAATATATTAATCATACTACGATATTTTTAGAATTTACATATGATATTGGAAAAGATTTTATACATTTCTTGGATGTGAGGTTAGACAAGGATTATACAAATAAGTGTTATAAATCTAATATATATATATATATATAGAAAGGAGCATTTTTCCAACGCTTATCTACATTTTGATAGTGACCATTCATATGTATTAAAAAAGATTATTATTAAGGGACAAATGATTAGGATGGCAAGGATGATTTCAGATGAAAATGAATTCGTGGAAGAGATTGAATTCGTTGGCAAACTGTTCCAAGAGAGAGGTTATCCACTCGATTTGATACATAGTGTAAAAAACCAGGTTCAAAAAGGTAGAAGTAACAATAAATATACTCCTTTATTAGTCAAGAGTAGTTGTGCCAACACAGTTAATAGTGATGTGGATGTTAGTGTCCGAGAAATGGAGGGTGGTAACAACGACCCCAACAAAAACAATACAAATTGTATACCATACTTAACCCTTACGTATTATCAAGGGATAAGACAACTTAGAAAATGTATTAACGAGACTTGGGAGATGCTTAGGGAAATGTCCATCAAAACTGATGCATTTCAAAATGACATATGCTACAGTTACAGGGGGAATAGGAATATTAAGAATATCTTAGAGAAGAAGAAGAAAAATACACATGGTGCAAGTAAAAAATGTGGGACATTTAAATGCGGTAGATGCGCGCAGTGTGCATTTATAGCAGGACAAAAAGAGATTAGAATACCCAGTCTTAGAACAACTTTGGTTGCCAAAACTTATAGTAGTTGTTATACAAAAGGGGTGGTATACCTTGTTTTTTGTAAGGTCTGTTGGAGCTATTATGTTGGGAAAACAGAACGGCACCTACGATCCAGAATTTACGAACACGTAAGGGAGATCAACAAACAAAATGAAAATAATGCTATGTACAGACATGTCTTGGTCTGTAAGAATGCAGATTTTAAATTCTGGGTAATAGAGGAAGTAAAATGCCTTGAGAGGGGTGGTGACTGGGAGACCCAACTGGAGTTAAAAGAAATGATGCGGCAACTTAGATTGGACTCTTGTTGTGGTAAGGGTCTAAATGACCATATTTCCATCACCCCAGCATTGAAAATACTTGCAGGTGACCCTAAGAAACATAAGTAATGATTATAATATAATATAAAATAATTAATATATAAAAATAAAATGCAGAATTTATTCTTAGGGTTGTTTAACATTTTTGTTTTTGTTTTAATACAAATATAGGGGGGGATATACACACACATATATATACACATTTATAAATGCATGTAATTTAACTCAATATTTCATTTCCAATACATTTGATTTGACTTGTATACAAGTTTTTTAACTTAGATTTTACTGGATTTGATCCTCTTTATGTATATCTTTTTATTTACATCCATTATTTTTATTTATATCCATTATTTTATATACAACATATGTTTTTATATGTAATTTATATGTACATTATGTATCTATTCAAGTGGCTATTTATTGCATATATATATTTATTATATTTTTAAATATTTCTCTTACTATTCCTACAGTTTATTCTTATTCATTCACTCATTCATACAAGTTTTAGATGTTCTTAGTATTTATGGTAAGGTTGTACTTTAAGAAAAATGGAATTAATTAATCAATCATTCAATTAGATGCCAGCTAAATGGATTTTGTTAGTATAAAAGATGCCTGTATTGTTAAATCCATGGATTCTGATGAAGTCTCCGAACGGAGACGAAAGCGCTTAATCTATGGTTGTAAAATTTGAGTATCGCTTTTAGTGGGATTTTTTAACCTGTGGATCGTTTTATGAAATAAACTATTTTTGTTTATTTTTGGCTGCATTGGATTGAATTCCTGAAGACTTCCTTCATTGTGACAGGGACCGCATTGTCTTTTGTGGTTTGTGAGGTAGTTTTTGGTTACAAGTGATAACCAGAACATTTTTAAACTTGCGGCAGCAAATGAAAAAGAAAAAGGTACCTATTCTTCTGGGTTCACATATACATAATGTCATCTGCAAACAGGTTTATCTTTTTTCATCACCCATAATATCCTTGTAATGTGGGTCCCCAACAGCTAAGGGTAGCCTGGTCGTTTCTGAGCTTGAGAATTACAGTGGAAAGCTAAAAAGGGTAATTTTGTGATTGGCCAGTAAGCTATTTTGTCTGCTTGGTTAGTTCCTCTCTTTGCTCAAATAAATATAGTTTACAAACACTTGGCTTCCACATCATTGACTACCAAGGTGTTTTGTTCAATCCAGTGCCATCCTAGCACAGTTATGCACTGTAGACTGAGATTCTGAACTTCAAGTCTGCCAAGTATCTTTCTGCTTGTTCTGCATTTGCCGTTTTTCACTAACACTTTATATGCTTCAATGACTGCCTTGTTAAAACTTGCACTTTTGTGACCATTTTATAATCTCATATTTGAGCAGTTTTGCTTACACTCTGGTGAAAGTAGAGGCACTTCCCACATGGTGCACCCACAAGAAGTATCCTGAGCAACCTCAAAAACACTCAACCAAAACACCACCTTACATGACACATACACAGCTGCAACTCACCTTCTTAGCCCATAAGGCAATCCACCACGCTACCTACTGCCCACTATTCTGGATATAGAAGACTCCATTGTGAGACACACAAATGTCCCACTTACCAGGCTGAGTAGGGACATAGTAACAGTCAGTTGCTTATCAAGAGTCAGGAACCATCAGATCATGACACTCGTATTGTTCAGCCATACGTATCAGTATGACTCGGGTCATAGCTCATGTGGGTGTAAACAGCCTGAAACATACCTCCATGGATTATATGAAAAGAGAAATCATAAAGCTCTAGGACTGCGTGTCCCAGACCAGTACGAGCCTAGCACGGAGCAGCAGTCTGCCTTCTCAAAGGATGATGCTGGTGCCACAATATAACCACAAAATAATGACTAAACTGGCTTAGTTTATGGTGTCATTCAAAAGGGGTATAATATATTTGTCAGGACTCAGGGCTGCTAACACTGGTACTTTCAGGAATGATTCTACAGCAAACTTTCAACTATTAAGTGACATCTTGGCAAAATTTCAAGCACTCCCAAACCCTGAGAATACTGCTGCCTATGCAGAATACCTCATGGAAATACTGTATAACAATATTAATGGCTGCACAGAGACAACTGTACCTATCCAGAACAAGTGAAGGATGAATGGAGAAAAAAAAAAAAAGAAAAGCCATCCTGGTGGAATCCCATCATCAATAGTGTCACTTGTCTCTCAGTAAAATAGATGACAAGCAGGCGGGGTATTTGATTTAGATGCTTTAATACATAGAAACATATCAAGATGGATAGCAGCATCATAAAACACAAACAAAGTAGTTAACAGACCTTACATAGACTCATGCTTATATCTCAACAGCTTACTACAAAATGGCAGTCAGGCTCGCACGTGCTCAGTATTTATACACTTGTGCAAGCCCTTGGATAGCTTCTTAAAAGTGCATACACACACATTGATCTACATCCTCCTGCTTAATATGATTGCCCTCTATAGAAACAATATCAGAGTTAGACATACATTACTATAGACAGAGACAAAATGCAATGTTCATGTCAAAGTTGCTTCATACCTGTTGCAGGGTTCAGGGATGCGAATATCTCTCGTAACATAAAAGTGTGAACCAAATTTAGCAACAGAGATAGTATGCATTGCACAAGTCGTATCAGGAACTTCTGGATTCATCACAGGAACGGGAATGTCCTCTGGAGCTTCCTCAGGAATTGGAACACTGAACAACTCACTGAGATAAACAGTCTTTCTCACAGGCTATATGCTGTGGAATAGGCTCAGACACCGGTTTTAAATGCTTCCGATTCCGCCTAAAAAGACTGCTCATTGTGATTTCACAATATATGATCTCAGCTCTCGACAAATTCTTCATGACACCAATCTGATCACAACCTTTGGATGTTTGCATTTTTACCACTTCTTCTCGTAAAGGATAGAGCAGTTTGTTGGTCTTATCATAGTAGGACTTCTGGGTTAAGAGCTTCTTCAACAGATTGGTTTTCATTGACCTGCTGTTCTTGACACATGGAACCAACAACTGACCTGCTGTTTTTGACACATGGAACCAACAACTGACTACTGACTGGGAATGTGGTTCTGGTTTGTCTCAACAGAAGTCTCTGAGCAGTGAGCCAAGATGTTTATCATAAAGAATATTTCCGAGATTTAGGAAAACATCACTATTATCTCATTTTGATTTCTCTAGTAATGGCTTTGCACTGCACTTTCTGCCAAACCATTTGACTCTAGGTACTCAGGGCTACTTGTGACATGCGTAAAGTCCCAATCTTCAGCAAATCTTTTGAATTGTTGGCTTGTAAACTGCGTGCCATTGTCAGAAATACTTGTGCAGACTGCCATGGACTGAGAAATGACTCTTCATCTTAGTAATGACAGTAGTGGATGTTAGGTTAGGAAGTAGATCAATCTCGAACCAACTGGAGTAAGAGTCCACCAACGCCAAATAATATTGAACATTCCACTCGAAAATGTCTGTGGCTGCTGTGGCTACTGTCAACCAAGGTAGTTCCAGAAAATGGCTTAGCTGACGTGCTTCGTTATGTTGATGTGCTTAGTACTATTACACACTAAACAAGATGAAAGTGTTCTCTCAATGTCTTGCGACATAGGTCAAAATACTAGCCCTCTCGCCCTTCTTTTGGTAGAATCGGTACCTGGGTGACCACGATGCAAGATAGTAATGTACTCTGGTTGCAAGGACTTTGGAACAATTACTTTCGGACCTTTCATAATGATACCTTTATCAGACAAAATCTAATCTCTGTATGGAAAATAAGGCTGCACTTCTTGAGGTAAACTAAAGTGTTTGAGGGTCTGTAAAACTGGATCCATGGCTGTGTGATCTCTCAACTCATCAAGACGTGTGGAAGAAAAATTTCTCATTTCCATGACTTCAAAATCAAGGCTCTCGTTCTCATACTGTTCTGTGGTGTTTCTGGGTGATATGGATAAAGTATCAGCAAGATAAAGAAGTTTGCCTTTCTTGTAGACAAAATTTAAATTATGGTTAAAACAAGAGCATTTAATGGAGTAAGTGCTTTCACGGATACACCGCTTCTTCAGACTACAATCAAACAAACAGCAACATATTTAAATTCTAAAACAATCAAACTAATTATGACATCATGCAGTTAAAACATAGCTTACTTAAGGAGCACTGTATAGCAACTCAAACAATAAAATCAATGCTTCAGGGGCTTTGCCTTGAGAAAGGGTTTAAGTGAAACCATGCTGTTTAAGCCTGGAGGCTTGTCAGCCTGCAATCACAAAATCCATTCTTGTTCAACTAGTTCAGTAGTATTTTTAAAATCTCCCCCTCTCTTTTTAGCAGCTACAATCTTAAGTACTAAAAACTTAAATGTGTGGTCCATGTCTTCCTTCATGTTATGCACAGCTAGTGCACGGTTTTCTTTCATATTCCTGATGTCCCTAAAATGTTCTAGTAACCTGTCCTTAAGGCAACAATTCGTTTTACCTACATAGAAAGAAAAACATTTAACACAACAGCTAAAATAAATAACATTACAGGTCCTACAGTCAGCATAGATATTGGGGTCAATCTTAAAATCTGGACTGGGATGTGTAATAGGTCCTCCCATGTGTAAATGTCTGCATGCCATACAATTTCTGCATCCATAACTACCTATTCCCTCTGACCTAGGAAACTTAGTAAAATCAGCAGTTCTATAACAAATGGCTTTTCAAGGACCTATTATTGCGAAAGGTAAAGTTTGTTTTTTCACTTATCTCCCCTTTGAGCCCTTCCACTGTGGACCATTGTTTTTAAGAGTTGCTACACAGTGTTCCTTTAAGTAAGCTATGTTTTAACTACATGATGTCATAATTAGTTTGATTGTTTTAGTATTTAAATGTGTTGCTGTTTGTTCGATTTTAGTCTGAAGAAGCGGTGTATCCGTGAAAGCGCTTACTCCATTAAATGCTCTTGCTTTAGCCTTGTTACAACCAGTGTTATTGTTTTTTCTTAGTACATTTTGCTTTTTCACTGGTTGTTTTATCGGTTTGGGAGTTTTATTCAGTATTTTTTACCTGTTATTCTTCCAAAGGGAACTTGGCAGAAGGAATGGCTGAAATAGCCCAGAATGGGATATCTCCAGATTCTTTACAGAAGGCAGCTGCAGGAATGCAAAAATATTCTTTTGAGCGCTTTAATACTGCTATTGGGATCAAACAGCAATCCGCTGCTGACAACTGATCTATCTGCAATGGACAACACTGCTGAGATTGACATTGTAAGTTACAGTGGCTTTCTGGCTAAATATAAAGACTTGGAAAATAAACTTTATAAACTTAAGCGCCTGCAGTGGCAGCGCTTTCATCCTGAAGCTTCACTTAATCATGGTGTTGCACCTAGAGGGTTAAGAGAGCGCTCACCATGCCGACATATGGTCAAACTTATCCAGAGTTACTAAGAAAATGGCAGTTATTAAATCTTGAACGTAGTGCTAAGTATATGCAGCTATTAACAGACTTTTCTACCACAAGAGCATGAACTGCTGAATGACATTAATAAACTGCAGAATGAGTTGTACGACACATATGCATCTGATGTATTAGGCGACAAGATGATGTGCTACATGACAGTATCCAGATGTATGAAAAAAGGCTTTTTGCCACTAAAACACACAAGCTCCAGAGGGACTTAAATGACTAAGGCCAGGAATGTTTTTTCCTGGACCAGGGAGAGATCTAATGTTAGTTCTCTGCAACGTGAAACTGCTAGGGGATCTACAGCCGCCAGTATTGCAGGAGCGGCTTATGTGATTGGTCGAGTGAGCTTGACGTCATCCATTCAACCTGAAGCAACAGCTGAGGAACGGAAGAGCGTTTGGACAGACTGCAGACGCTAGAATGACTAACCACATAGTTTTAAGCCAAACTAGAGGTGAAGACCACAGCATTACAAATTTGCAACCACTAGATGGTCAAGTGGTTAGACAAAAAGAATTGAAACTGTTACCAGTGCCAAAGTCTACCAGTGATGGAAGTACATTAGTGGTGAACAATACAGAGCGTTTTTTACTCCACAATCCACTACCGATAAGGGGTTGCTCCAGAAGTTGTACCAGGAATGGGAAAATGAGGAGAATGCACAGCACAGACTAGCACTACAAGAACGGCAAGGGCTTTGTTCCAGCTCAGAAATCTGATCTGGTTGAAGTACTGAAAGATCTGAGACAGTTTGGCAGAACTTTAACTTTGAAAGCCATGTTTGAGAAAGATAGGACTGCCCAGTGCTTGTTTAAAAAGCCTAGTCGGTATATTCCACCAAATAGTGCTACTATGGACACCTTTGTAGAAATCTGTGATAAACAGATAAGGGAAACGTTTGTTAGTAATGTTAAACTTCAGTTTAACATGTTCTATGAATACCAGGCACTACAAGAGTTGAAACAACTACCTTCTATTGAGATACGACCCGCAGATAAAGGAAGGGGTTTAGTGCTGTTAGATAAGGAATTGTAAATCAAACAGAGGTTTGTTTTACTTGACTAACATAATACATACAAATGCATGCCCATTAATATGGTCAAAGGGATTATAGATAGAGTATCCCTTTTCGTATTTGATCTTTTGATCACTGGTATGATATCAGAGTAAATCTTTAATTATTTTTCTGTTGAACACCCTGCGATACCCGTAGTATACGGGTTACCAAAAATACATAACGGCTTGAGAAATCTAACAATGTGCCCTATTGTTTCTAGTAAAGGATGGGCCACAGAACCCCTTTCCATATATATCAAAACAAATTTACATCCAATTTTGGATAGTAGTTCAACAGTTTTGAAAGATACCAAGACCTTTTTGAATATGCTCAGCTCCAAATGGACAGATGTTGAGCATGGTTGCTATTTTGTGACTCTAGATATCGAGTCATTGTTTACTGTCATTCCCAATGAATGGGGTATAGAGAAGGTGAGAGTTGCTTTGTGACAAGGGGATGGAGAATACTAAAGTGAGGTTGATTTGTACATTGCTTTACATTGTATTGGATAATGTTTTTGGGGACACATTTACAGAAGGTTGGTGTGGCTATGGGCACCGCGTGTGCCAATAGCTACGCCAACCTTTCTTTGGTCAAATGGGAACATGGGAACATGAGTATATACTTTCTAGTGAACTGTTTAGTGGATCTATTGCCTGGTACATACGATTTGTGGACTATATTTTTTTTGTTGTGGCAGGGTTCTGAACAAGCTCTTACTAATTTCATCGTATATCTGAATGGGACTACGAGTTTTCTGAGGTTTATTAAATATTCTCCTAATGAAATAGATTTTCTTGATGTTAAAGTCAGCAAGCATCGGTTAGATTCTATCAGGGCTAGTCTGTATAGGAAACCAGTGACGAACAACCACCTGTTGCACAAAGTACAGTTGTGTACACTTACCATAAATGTAGGTGTTAGAGTGTATTCATTGTTGCAGTCATTACATTTGGGTTATCCTGCCGGCAGGTTGCCCTCAGTCGGCCTGAATTCCAAAGTCTTGGGTTCTGCGTCGGTTGCAGTCACCTCTTCCCTGACGTCAGGTCGTCAGAGGTATAAAAGATGCAGCAGACGCCATTTTATTTAGTTTTTCTTGCCCCAGATGCCAGGTGCCCCCAAAAGGGTAGGCTAAAATTATGTAAATAAAACATACATGCACCAGAATGAGCTTTACCTTCATCTATAAGCAAATACACTACCTAGGTTGTATAGATTAGAGAAGTAAAGATAAGCTCCAGCAAAAATAAGGGGGATGGCGGGTGGGTAACCTGGACTGCAACAGCGAATACACTCGAACATCTACATTTACGGTAAGTGTACACAACTGTACTACGTTCTTCGTGTTTCACTGTTTCAGTCGTTACATTTGGGTTGAGTCCCAAAGCTGTGGTTGGGGGGCTGGAGCTAAACAGCATTAGGAGCAGCTATGAGGCCCTGCAGAACTGCAGTGGCAAAGCCTGCCCTGGATTTAGAGTAAAGAGGCAGATTGTAATGTTTTGTAAAGGTATGCACTGAACTCCAATTAGCAGCCCCTAAAATGTCTTTGGTTGGTACTCCCCTGAGAAAGGCTGCAGTTCTGGATGAATGTGGCCTAATGCCCTTAGGCACTGGTTTGCCATGCTGCGAGTAGCAGAAACGAATGCAGTGACCTATCCACTTGAAATAGTCTGCTTGGAGATGGCCTTTCCTTGTGATGCTGTGGCATATGCCACTATTAATTGCTCTGTCTTCTGAAAACTTTAGTTTTGTCCAAGTAGAATCTAAGTTGTCTGTGTACGTCCAAAGAATGCAGAATTTTCTCCCCCTTGTTCTGTGGATTTGGATAAAAAGTTGGCAAATGAATTGTTTGGTTAAGGGCTACACTGGATACCACCTTAGGCATAAATGTAGGATTTGTTCTCAGGGAGACCCTGTCTGGATAGAAAATGATAAAGGGTTCCACAGCCATGAGAGCCTGTAGCTCTGAAACTCATCTTGCAGAAGTTATTGCTAGGAGCAGAGCTGTTTTCCAAGATAAGAACTTTATGTCCGCAGTAGCAGCTGGCTCAAAAGGAGGTAAGGTGAGTTTTTCCAAGACATAATTGAAGTCCCATGCAGGTGTTGGCGTTCTCCTTGGAGGCCTTAAGTTTTTGGCTCTTCTGAGGTACTACCTTAATAAAGGATGAGAAAAAAAAAAAAGAGTGGTGGCTCTGTATTGTAATGAGCCAAAATGGCAGAGGCATGGATTTTAACTGATGAAAAAGATAGGCCTTTGTCCAGCATCTCAGTTAAATATTGCAAAATCTGAGGAATATTTGGGACAGCTGTATCAGTTCCTTGAGCTTGGTTCCAAGCGCAAAATCTCTTCCATTTCCCAGCATAGGATTTTCTAGTACTAGGCCTTCTGGCTTCTAAAATGACATCCATCACAGCTTTACTGAGAGGTGTGGTTTGTATGGCTACATTATCCGAGTTGGCTGTGCAGAATCTGATTGTTTTGCTGGGAGAGTAGATGGAGGTATTTGAGGTAAGGTCCAGGCTGGGCATTGGGACAAGTTCCTTAAGATCGGATACCAGTACTGGCGTGGCCAGTCTGGGGCAATCAGAATCATTTTTGGTTTCTCCTGCCTGACCTTTAGGAGCACCTTGGGGAGGAGAGGCAGTGGAGGAAAGGCATATACTGATAAGCTTGGAAAGTGGACGCCTCATCTTTCAACTGGACAAACCTGTGATAAGTCCTTGTGCAGAATCTTTTTAGTTGATTGTTTTGAGGGGAGGCAAATAGATCTATGTCCGGGCGTCCCCATTTCATTGTTATCATGCTGAAGACTTGTGGATCCAGGTGCCACTCATGGGGATCCATGAGGTTTCTGCTTAGTTCGTCTGCCAGAGTATTTTCCTTTCCTGGCAGGAATTGTGCCTGCAGATGAACTTGGTAAGTCAATGCTCTGTCCCAAAAAGCCATGGCTAGTCTGCACAGGGGATAAGAATGAGTGCCCCCCTGCTTGTTTATGTACCACAAGACCTTGGTGTTGTCTGTCTTTATCAGTAGTTGTCCCGGATGAAGTAGGTCCTTGAAGGCTGTCAGGGCATTTTGAACAGCTAGCATTTCTTTTTGATTGATATGTAGATGCTTTTGGTTTGTGGACCAGGTGCCCTGAATGCCTCTTCCTGCCATGTGTGCCCCCCCCCAGGCATAATCTGATGCATCCGTCATTAGGCTCTGCCTGGCTGGGGGTAGTGAGAATGGCTGTCCCTTGTTTTGGTTACCAGCCTTTGCCCACCATCGAAATTCCTGTTGCAGGCAGGGAATTGGAGTAATCATTGTTTCCAGACTGTGGCAATGTTGTGTCCAGACACTTTTTAGGTACCATTGAATTTTCCTTGTATGCAGTCTTGCATATGGAATTAGTAAGATGCAGGATGCCATGAAGCCCAAAGCCTGCAGAATTTTTCTTGCAGATAACTGGGCCTTTGTTGCCATTTCCTTGAAATAGGTAGTCAGTTGCCTTTGTTTGTCTGGAGTGAGATAAGTCATCTGGGCAGTTGTATTTAAGCTTGCACCCAGGAATATTATCTCTTGAGAGGGCACTAGTTTTGATTTCTTTTTGTTGACTGTGTACCCTAGGCATGTTAAAAGTCTTATCACAAAAGTCAGATGCTGTAGTAGGATGTCCTTGTTCTCTGCTTGTATGAGGCAGTCGTCCAATTAAGGATATTTTTGTATTCCTCTGTCTGCAGTAAGCCATTACTGGTGCCAGGCACTTTGTGAAGACCCTGGGCGCTTTCACAAAGGGCAGTGCAGAGAATTGGTAATGCTTTGAGCCAGCCTTGAATCGGAGGTATCTTCTGCATGATTGCCTGATTGGGACATGCAGGTATGCCTCTTAGGTCTAAAGTCACGAGCCAAGCCTTGCTGCCCAGCATGGGCAGAAGCTGCTGTAAGGTCAACATCTTGAATTTTGGTATATCCAGGAAAGTGTTTAGAATAGATAGATCCAGTATTGGTCTCCATGCTTTGTCCTTTCTGGGTACCAAGAACAGTCTTGAGTAAAATCCTTGTCCCTGCTCTTGCTGTGGTACTTGTTGAATAGCCCTCATGTCCATGAGAGCTGCGACTTGTTTTTGAACCTCTACCCATTGATTTTTTGGCAGGTCTGGCCAACCGTTTGCCCTTGGCAGGGTATGGAAATGAAACTTGTAGCCTTGTGACACTATGTCTAGAACCCATTTGTCCTGGGTTATAATGTGCCAATTTTGAGAAAAAAAGTGCTAGTTTTCCCCCTAAGGGTGCTGCCAGAAGATAAGTGCTTGGCGCAGGCAGGGGGAAGTCATTGGGACTGTTTCCTGTATCATTATGATTTGTCCTCTCCACCTTAATTTCAAATTGATCAGATGAAAAAAAGAGTCGAAAACTTTACATAAGGCTTAATTCTTTTATCCACAGTAGTGCTACTAGAATCAGTTGGTCCAAAATATGGCATAGCTACTGCTGAACGTAGAACGTAGATTATAGACTTCTTCCAGATGCTGATTCACTTCATTCACATTATAGCCCCTGTATACTAACCTATTTCTCAGGCTATCTAATTCATTAACGAACCCAATATCCATGGGATTTAACCTAGAGGCCCTAATCGCCTGTCCTTTCATAATATAGGGAACATGTAGTGTTTTATCGACGTTTCGTTGACGATCTCTGTTTTATGGAAAGGGACACCAACACAATTACAGTCCATGTATTCAACCATGAACAATTTAACCACCTGCCTTAAATTCACCATGCATTTTTCTGAACATAGAATTGAGTTCCTGGATCTATATGTAGAGAGGTTATCTGATGACATTATCAATACAGGGGTTCACCGCAAGGCCGGTCACTGTAATGCACTGCTTATGAGGTCAAGTATGCATCCATCCTTTATATTTAAGAATATTATGAAAGGACAGGTGATTAGGGCCACTAGGTTAAATCCCATGGATATTGGGTTCGTTAATGAATTAGATAGCCTGAGAAATAGGTTAGTATACAGGGGCTATAATGTGAATGAAGTGAATCAGCATCTGGAAGAAGTCTATAATCTACGTTCAACAGTAGCTATGCCATATTTTGGATCAACTGGTTCTAGTAGCACTACTGTGGATAAAAGAATTGAGCCTTATGTAAAGTTTTCGACTCTTTTTTCATCTGATCAATTTGAAATTAAGGAGATTGTAAGCAAGTACCGGTGTGTCTTGCAAGTGGATGATGACCTAAAGCAGATAGTGGGAGAAGTTCCACGCTTTCTTTTTAGGAATAAAAATAACTTAAAGAGGATGCTATGTTACCCAAAATCTGACAAGCATCCTATGAAGACTGGTTACACCAAGCCCTGTGGTCTTTGCAATTTTTGCCCTTTCATGGATAGTAATACACAATTTCTTCATCCAGATTCGCATAAAGTTTTTAACACGAATGTGGATGCGAATTGTATGACCACTCATGTAGTGTATTTAGCTGTGTGCCAACTCTGTTCCTCTTTTTATGTGGGCAAGACCAACCGCCCCCTTAGAGATAGGATGAGAGAGCACAAGTATAATATTAGGAAGGGTACATTACACAATGCCTTAGCCAAGCATGTGGCCTTACATGGTAATGACCATGAATTCTTGTTCAGAGTATTGGAAGTTATCACCCCAACTCAGAGGGGAGGTGACATTAGGACGTATACTGAGGGTAAAGAAAGTGATTGGATAATTTTATTGAGAGCTGATAGAGGATCAGGTCTCAATGAAAGGGCATCAATTAAACCCAGGTTGAGGCAGCGTAGGCGTGTTAAATGATTTATATTATAATTTTTTATATATAATTTTTTATATACATAGAAGTTTTTTGTGTGCGTTTTTCACATATATGTATACAATGTACATATTTGTTTTTACATTTCATATTGTTTTTATATTTTGTCATATCTTTGTAGTTCTTTGTAATACGCTATGTCTTTAAATAGAGACAGTTTCAATGTATTTATCTGATAGGTTGATTGCTTTCATGTTTCTTTATATATAATGCCGTTTGTTAGGGAATTTTATCATGGATCTGATGAAGTTAACATAGTGAAAGCGCTTATCCGTTTGCAATTTGCCTGAAATAAATTCTGTGGATTTTATATCTAGGACTATTTACTTTTATTTTTGCATTCTTACTTTCACTCCAGTTCCGTATATATTTATTTTTATTTATATTTGCCTTTTGGAGCAGGAGTGTTAACCGGTGAAGCTGCAGTTACCTGCTTTATTATACTTCTCCCTTTTAGGTTTATGACTTCCACCACAATTACAACAGTTGGCAATGAAACTAAGCAAGGGCCCATGCTTGGAGTTTGCTGACTCACTCTTACGCTTCACTGAGACTGTGCAAACTCTGGAATTTGCTGGAAAGTCCTGGGGTTTACCAGTGAGAGCTGCAGGGGCTACAGGTGCTGCCATGTGCATGGGCCTGTTTCTTTTAACTACATGCTGCATACTATCAACATGAGCCTTTATCACTGTGCCTTCTAGAGCTGTTCTCATTTGTAAGCGTATCTGTGTGCTCTTCTGTGAGCTCATACACCTGACAAATCCTAATTGCCTTATTCAAAGTTAAATCACAGTCACAAAGCAAAATCTTTCTCACAGCATAATCTATAATACCACACACAAATCTGCCCTTTATCAACTTGTCCCTTAAAATCACCAAATCTGCAAGTTTTAGCCTCATTTCTCAGGTCAGTTATAAATGCTGCAAAAGTTTCACCTGGCTTTTGATCCTTCGTATAAAATAAGTGCTTTTCCATTGTAACATTTGTCTGGGGGTTGCACATTTCTCTAAATTTACGCTTTAAGTGCTCAAGAGACCTCCCTTGACTCAGCCTGCACAACAATATGACAGTTTCCTCTTCTCCGGTATAGATAGCAGCAGGTGAATACACAAATGAAGGCTCCCTTTCGATGACTTCTGACCCACCTAAATTAAGTAGAATAAAATGCCTTTTTAAGGTCATCTTTATCAGAAAATGCAGCCTGTATGAAAATGTCATACTAATATGTTCTGTAATGGCTGTATGCTGCGAAATATGCCCTGTAATGGCTGTACTTTTGCAAAATAGCTTTACTCCAACACTGCACAAACATGCAAACACTTTATACACTTCTGATTACTCTGACATCTTTGCTTAATACAAAAATAAATGCTTTGTGAAAATATGGTAGTCTCTATTTTATTCGTTTTATGTAATTCACACTATTAATTTGAATATTTTTATCAATATCGTACATTTCAGTTTATGCGAATATCATTTAGAACATTCTGTATGTCCAGTTTCATATTTTACGAAAAATAAACAGTGCTGAGCAAGTTTTAATACTTGAAACTATTTTCTGACTAGTTTTATGAAGTATGCACATTTTAGGAATGATTCACTGTTGTATATTCCACCAGTTCCAAGCAAGTGCTGCCTCAATTTCATGCCCTTTAGACATGCCGCTTCCGACACCATGTCGCTCATCTCTCTCCAACATAGAGGACAAGCAGGCAGGTTATTTCATTTAGATGATTTAATACATAGAAATGCATCAGGATGGATAGCAGCATCATAAAATACAAATTAACTAGTTAAACTACAGACCTTACATATACACTTGCTTATATCTCAACAGCTTACTACAAAATGGCAGTCAGGCTCGCACGTGCTCCGTATTTATACACTTGTGCAAGCCCTTGGATAGCATGCACACACACACACACACACACACACACACACACACACACACACACACACACACACACACAAATACGTTGTATAATAAAAGGAAGAAAACCCTAGTAAAAATTAGGAGATACCCAGCATGATAATATTTCCCTCATCAATAGAAACATGCAAATGAAGTCTACCAAAGCCAAAACATGAATTAAAAATGGGCAACTTGCCCAGTTGGACTCTTACTGGTAAACAAATGTAAAAATAAATAAAAAAATGGCCTCCCATGGCAAGGGCAATCAAAAAGTTTTCTTCAGCTGTGTCCACAACCTCAATGGCAACACACAACAACGCACAAAAGTAACTGTACATGGTGCCATCTGTACTGAGCCTGGAGATGTACCAAATCTGCTGGTCAATAAATATATCTCTAATTTTAACTCCTTCTCTCCCCACATGCTCCTCAAGAAATGGCTACAACTGCAATTCCAACTACCACTAGGGAACATGTCCTCAGGCACTTTTCAACTCCAAGACTACTGCATTGACTGGGCATGACAATATCCCAGGATGCCTGCTTAATATCATGAAACATGAAATGTCTGACTCCCCCCTAGAATTACTAATTAACTACATCTTCCAAACAGGCTTCATGCCAAACAAATGGATGACTGCAACTGTTATCCCACTGCACAACAGTGGGCAATTCACAGACCTGAGGAACTAAGCCTGACAAGTCTAATACATAAAGACAGGGAAAGAATAAAATCATGGATATTTTAAATCAAAATATAGAAAACCACAAAACACTGGATCCAACTTGGTTAGGGCTCATCAAAGGCAGGTCCATGCCTACTCAGCGTGGTGGACTTCAAGGTCAGCATCAAATCAATGGATGAAGGCAAAATGGCGCATACTGCCTACTTTGACCTGGCCAAAGCATCTGACACAATACCCCACACAGGTATTGTAGACAAGCTCAGTAAATTAGGCATCAACTCTTGCATCATCTGCTGGATAGCTACCTGGCTCCCAGACAGGATCCATGGAGTTGGAGTAGAGGAGCCTACCTCCACAAAAAGGCTGGTCAATACTGGAGTGCCTCAGGGCTCAGTGCTGTGGCCAATCTCATTTGGCATCTAATTTTCCATAGTCAAGGCTAACATCAAAGGCTTCTGGCTGGCAACGTTTGCAAATAACTCCAAATTAGGTGCAGTCACTGAATACCCCCAAAACACAAACACCCTCCAAGAAGGCCTGGGACAGACTAACAACTACTGCAAGAGTCATGATCTAAAACTCAAAGTCAAGGAGCGAGTAGCAGTAGCTTTCAGAAAAACAGCCATCTCTACAAATTACTACATTGATAATATAAGAGTATACCCAGTAGTCAGGGATTTGGGAAAACTTGGCCTTTGATCATCATGTGTCTGCTGCAGTGAGGAAATCATTCTATGTCATACAAGTTATAAGCAAAGGTATGGCATCTTGGTCAAAAGATGTCACGGTTCTGTTCTTTTCTGCCCTCATAAGGTGAATCAATGAGAAAATTGCCCCTTTGGTACATACCTAACCAAGCATATGCAACACCTGGAAAATCCACAAAGTTTCCTCACAAAAACAAAAGAAAATAAATATTGCATGGTAAAGAAAAAGTTCTATACAGCCACCTCAAAGCTTTGTCCTTGTACTCTGTCTGCTACAGGCTGCTGAGGGGGCGACTTATGCCTGGTCTAAAAAGCATCCTCTGATCCAGCATTAATGGACCTGTTGCACATCTGCAAAACAAATAACAAACACCCAATTCAGTGATCTAAACCTCATTTGCAACATAAGACTTGCTGGAGGGACAGGTGTGTGTGTCAGAGCCTGCCCCATCTCGACCAGGCTTCCCATCCATGTGAAATGGAGTCCTTCCCTGCATTTATTCAAGTGAAACTTAAATCAATGGCTAGAGTACAGCAAACATACATAAAGTCTGACACCCACATCTCTATTAAAGGAAGTTTTTAAATGCTTGACCACTTGTGCCAAAGTCATACATACCTCCCACAAAAGCTACGGGACCAATACCTATTGCTGGGTAGCATGACTCAGGTGAAAAGGCTATTTAGAATATTTAGCCTTGTATTCTACTATGATGATATTACAGCATCGGTAAGTGAAAGTTCCAATGCTGCATTCTCTTCACATACCCGTGATATTTAATGGCCTTTGCAACTGAGGCATGGTCTGACAAGATAATTGAATGCACCTCGATTTTCTGATTAAATGCAAGTGCTCAGGTTACGCACAATCTGTTTAGTTATGCCCAATTCCTAAACCTAGGGGAATAAGTAAATTCTCTCTTATTAAATGTTACTGTGATATCTTCCAAACCAAATGTTATAAAGTATTTTTAAATATATTTCCTCCCTTTGAACTATGACCTTCTGGTAGTCCCCCTGACACATCTTTACTGTCATTAACACTATTCCAGCTCCCTGCCATTACAAAGATGCATTACTGGAAGCTAGCAGGTTGGATAACCTATAGTATTCTTACAATTTTGACTGATTTTAACATAATTCTTGCCTCACTACTTCATGGCTAAACTATGAAGAAATGTGACTACTTTTTGCATTTCAGTGCTAGTTTATCTTTTAGAAAATACATTCAACAAGTATTTCTTCACTTTTCAGAGCAAACCACTAAAACAAAACTTCAAACTAAATTGGACAATTACCCAGAAAAAATTGTAGCCAAAAGATTTAAGACAGATTCAACAGCAAGTAGCACAGACTAAGGAAAACAACATATCAATGAAGGATATTGATGCAAGACTGATAATAGCACAAGACTGACTTTTTACTGAAACCATGCACTCTTACTGGAGAAGAAGTGGAGAAAAAAATTGGGTTTTGAAAACTGCCTAAAACAGTGCTCCTACAACAATTGGTAGTACTTCAATAAAAACAATTTACAACAACTCAGCATCTAAAACTATGGACAAAAAAAAAAGCCTGCTCGCCTCGGTTACATTTTTTAGGCAGAAAAATACTGAAGTTAATCTTTATCCAAATGGACTTAAATGTCTTGGATCTCTAAAGAAAATGTTTGACACACAAGCAGCAACATATACGTACAACAAATCTGTGTAGCCATTGTTCATCACCCTCGACCACTAGGAATAAGAAGCCAGTGGTACACACTGTGAATGAAGATATCACGGTTATCCAATCTGAATTTCACTTTGTGTCAGAAGCAGGACTAACAGAATATGAACAGGAACTTGTACAGCCACAAGACGTATGGTACTCCTACCCAGTTTGAAGAGTAATTCAGAAGTACACAGTTAAGACTCCTGTACATAGCACAAGCAGAAAACTATAAGTCAAAGTGGAAAGGGATTATGATGAAACAGGGGAGAAGCTCAAGAAACAAGGAGAGACCGGGACTTTGGATGCAGGTCTTTTAAGGAGAATATCCATAATCATACAGAATATTACATTCATAAGGTAGAAGAAGGTATTCTAAGAACTAAACCAACACTGGAATGGAGAAAGGACATTCTGCCAATAGGAATGACAGCAATTAGGGATACAGACTATAGGCAAGAGGGGGCTGGAATATATTGGAGGAAACTGGCAAAAGAACCAAAGTATTGGGAGCAAATACCTAGACAGGGAAAGATGAAAAGGCCAAGAATTTATTTTGACGGCAGGTTAGAGATATCAATCCCTGATAGGGAAGGCAATCAAAGAACAGGCAAAGAAAAATAAATAGAAGGGTCCTAAACAAAAGACCAGCACTGGTAGAGTTTTTAATAGAATCTAGAACAGAAGCTGCCATTAAAAAAGGAATAATTAGTACAGCATATAAAATATTGACTTCTAACTACAAGAATCAGTCAGAGGAGGTTAGAAAGGACTGGGAAGAGATTGGAAAAGCAATTCACAAAGAAACAATGGGAGGATATATGTAGGTCTCCCAAATATGCAATAAAATCTAGAAGATTTAGGATTTTTGCCTGGAAATGTTTACACTGATATTTTTATACACCAAGTAGACTCCAGAGAATTTTTCCTCAGGCAGATAGCAAATGCTGGAGGTGTGAAGGAGAAGAGAGAATTGGGAACATATTTTCTGGGAGTACAGTGAGTTAGCAGACTTTAAAGATTCCCTGCGGGATGCACTGTTGGAGATGCTGGGTGGGCATATTGGTCTGACGAGGGAGATGATTTTTCTGAGTTATGATACAGACTCGGAATTGCCCAAACATGGTAAAGCCTTGCTGTGTCTAATAATGGTGATTGCCAAAAAAAGCAATTACTAGAAAATGGAAATCAAAACCTAAACCAACTATACTGGAAGTGGTGAATATAGCAACATAGATAAAACAACTGGAATGGAGATCTTTAGAAATGGGTAGGAGCAAACTACATAGGAAAAAGTGGGAACTGTGGGAACAATACATACAAGGGAGGAATGAAGTTTAAAACGTGGCAGAACTTAATGAGCTATGCAATGTTCAAGTGAGAAAGACTGGGTAGACTATAAAAGTGATGCATAATGTTTGCAACTGAAGTATGTCCGTATGGTTTGTAATGCAAAATGTTTGCAACTAGGTTTGTGTTGGGTGTGGTTTGCTTTCATTTATGTAAATGTATGATTGTCTATGTAGTAAGTAATTGTTTACTAAAGATGTCTCGTTTAAAAAAGATAAGGCAATGCTGCTTACGTTGTATAATATATAGCAATGTATGAAGTATAACGTTTGTTATGTTAACATACTTCGATTACTTTTGTATGAATGTAAATTTGCCTATGCCGCAAGTGATCAGACACCTTTACTGAATTAAGTGGAAAAAAAAAACAGACCTATGGTACTCCTGAATGACTTGGCAAAGCCAGTCTTCCGAAGAAATGTTTTATTCAAATGATTAGCATTCTTCTCACTACTATTTGATCTGTTAAGAGACATTTAACAAGTATTTATTCATTTCAGGTGCCTGCAATTAATCTTTTGATAAGCACACTAATCCATCAAATAAAACTTTTAAGACAGAGTACTGATGTATTTATTTCTCCAGGAGAAATAAGAGGATTAACTCTAAGAGAGCCTGGAGAAGACAGGAGCACCACAGGTCCTGAAGCTGTAAAGTTATCCTGATCATCTTACACCTCAACCGCTACAACTGAAATGCCAACTTTCAGTCTGCTCAGGAAGGATAAACATTCTTTGGCTTCAGCTCCTCCCCTTTTTCCAAAATCCCATGCACATCAACACTTTCATCCAGGTCAGCAGTTAGCAGCCCATAAACTGAAAACACACACACACATGCACGCGCACACACACAAACATTACAAATTGCTCACAGAGGTTCTATCTGCCAGGCAAACAATCATTACAGCAAGTGCATGGATTTTGTACACAACCAAGTCTGTTTTATCCTCCTCAACCATTCAGAGAGCCAGTTAACCTCCTAGATGGTATCATGAAATGATCCACTTAACGATTAACACCCCAACAAGAAGACCTGGACCATGAGATCAAATCCAGCTGTATGGTCTTTTGAACTTGTACAGAAAAGCCAATATTGCAGCCACACAAATATCTTCATAAGCATACATGAAAAAAAGACAGTAAGGCTGCCACAGCCCTAGTGGAATAAGCCATCAGTTCAAACAGTAAACTCATTACTATTTTTTAGTGCATATCTCCATTTGAAGCACTTGTCCCTCCTTGGAATTTGTATTTTGTACTGGGAAAATCCTGAGCAAGCTACTAAAAGCATATTAAAATAGCTTTCCCGGAAAATTATTTTCTTAACATCCACCATGTCGCCAAGGAGATGCCTTCTTATCCTTACTGTGTAGCTCGTGCTACTGAATCAGCTACACAGAGTGGACTGGGATAACTGTATGCGCATACTGTGAGGATCAAGTGACAGACAATTGAGATTTCTTCCTAAATGTTTTTGGTCTGTCCAAACAAAGCATCAGCGGTTTATGCATGCCTAAACAGTGCAATAAGTACCCTCCTCTATTCAAGTAATTAGAAGAAAAAATGGAAGATTAATAGACTGAGGTTCACTTCCTTGGCCACTTTCAGTACAAATATTAGACTGTTCTGCAGGATCTTTGTGAAAGACTGGATATGCTTTTACACACAAACCTGAAGTTCAGAAATTCTCCTAAACAACATAACAGCTACTAAGAAAATTTTCTACAAAAGATATTTTAATATGCTTTATAAGTTTGTTCAAAAGGAGGAACAGTAAAGTTTTCCAGCACAAAATACAAATTCCAAGCAGAGACAGGTGCTCTGAATGGGGATCTAATCTGAAAAGTACCTCTAAGAAATGCCTTAAAACAATCTCACTGAGGCCAAAGGAACACTCTAAAAACCCTGGCAGAATGCAGAAAGGGCAGGCATGTGAAACTTGATGGAAGAATAAGACCAGTGCTAAAGACTTGGGTAAGGTAATCAATAAGTGCAGGCACAGGAGCAAAAAGGGGATCCAAGGCAAAATGAGAACTATGACCACATACTCGACTGTTTTCTTGATATTGAGCTTCCAGGCAAAAATAAGATTGGTTTGACCCTAACAGTGTAAAGTGACCAAGGTCATCAGAGTTGGAGAAACCAATAGATCAGCTTGAGGATATGCACTTGCAGTTGAAGCCTGATTAACATATCTCAGAAGGGTCCAGAAGGGCCTCAAGATGAGATGTTTCTCCTAAAAGTGATGCAAGAGCAAGAGGAATTAGACTTCAAGGACAAAGCAGCTGTAAGAATGACCGAAACAATGGTCTGGAAAAGCTCACCCAGACTCTGCCACAACAGCGAGGGAAGGTTGGTTTGCTTTTGCTTTCTTATATTTTGTATTACTTTATTTCCTTCTACTTTGTATACTGTGATTTGTTTTCTTTACACTGTGTTTTACTTGTATTCTGCTTTTAATTGCATATTAAAACTAGGAAAGAGACAACTGTTTCTCTTGCAAGTCTCACACAAATTTACCACCTCTCCCCCTGGTGCTCGTGTTCTTAAACACAACTGTCTTTCTAGTTGCCAGTCCATTATGCTAATTTGACCACATCTCCTTCCCTCTCCTCTTTCACCGACTGTTAAGAGTAAGCATAAAATCATAATTTTGTATAATCTCTCCCTTTCAACTATTTACATTCTGGTTCTATGGAATAAAGTGGGATGGCCAGTAAATTTAAAGTGCCCACTCCCTTTCAATCCATCTTGCTCTTTTAAAATTACTGGCTCTCCACTTAGCTAAAGCTTAAGTTACTCCCGCTTTCATATCCAATTGCTTACTGCACACTGCAGTGCTTACAATTTTAACCCATTTTTTCATCTTACCTTTAAGATATGCAACATCTATTGCAAGACCACCAATTACTGGAGAGCCCACATTCTGCCTCTCAGTAGTCATCTTAGGATTACTGCTTCCGTTTTCTCCTGGTAAGACAAGGAGCACAGCGACATTTCCTGCAGACCAATCATCACCGGAAAGCCTAACAACTGCTTCATAAGTGACAGCTTGGAATTTCTGCTTATATTGTTCTCTTGGTGAGAAGAAGAGTGCATTGATTCCTGACTGTTTCTGTTTGGGCAGTGATTGCCTGTGCTTAACATCCTTGACTGGTCTGATTGCTGTTCAGGGCATCTACCAATAAAAGGCTACAACAAGCCTACAGACCCCTGCATTATCTGGGACAAGACTGTAGATCACAAAACAGACTGTGGCCTGCTTCTCATCTTGGGACTGGTGCTAAAGTTTTGCTTCTGGTTAGACAAGAAGCAAAGGAGCATTGTATCCTAGTAGAGTGAGGCTGTGGTGAGACCAGCACGGTAGTAGCCAGGCATTAGCCATTCACGCGACTCCCCTATTTTCATCATTCTTGACTTTCACTAAGTACTGCTAGATTTGTTTCCAACTTCAGAATATCTGCCCAAATACTTCATCCTTAAAATTTTCAGGGTCTACTTATTAGTTACCCTTCAAGTGATTGAAAATGTATAGACACATACATCCTGAGGCAATGTAGAAATTGCCTCATGTTTAATAACAACTGGTTAATTCTCAAACAAATCGATATGGTATGTGAGCAGGGTTGCCAGATATCACTATTTGAGCGAGACTGCCCCAAGATCAGCAGCCCAATGCCAAGTCCCGCACTGCTGGTTAAAATCTCAGCGAAACAGCCTCCACTTTGTTTTTTTTTTATCTCGTATACTGGCATACGAGCCAATCAAAAAAATCGCAAAGCAGAGCCACTTCTGTTTAATGCCGAACTACCTGCTGTTCCGCATTGAACAGAAAAAGGCTCCACTGTGGATTTTTTGATTCGCTCATATACCAGCATACAGGCCAATCAAAAATCACAAAACGGAGCTACTTCTGTTTAATGCGGAACTGCCTGATGTTCCGCATTAAAGACCTTTTCTTTTTTTTTTTTGGTTTTCACTTAGCATCATGAAGGACCTTTTTTTATTTGGTCACTACCTGTCCCTTTACAAATCTGGCAACCCTGTATGTGAGAGCTGTATTTACACAACATCACTGGTGGCAAAAGTCTCACATAAAAGTACTCCTAATGTCAATAAGGTTGTCAGTAGTACACACACTGAACCCCTCACATCCAATTCAAAGTAGACATATAAATCCACATAAGGTGAGGCAATTAAATGTAACTTTATTAAACCCCAAAGAACTCCTAGATGAAGTACATATAGCAAATACCCTCAGCAGCACCAAATGTACTCATTCAAAACACCCACATCAACACATACAGCCACATCTCATGGAGCCTCTACTTCTAAGCCCATAAGGCAAGCCATCACACAATCCAACATTCTGGTCATTGGATACTCCATCGTGAGAAACTCACATCCCTCTCACCAGGTTAAGTAAGGAGAAAGCCGCAGTCAGTTACTTATCAGAGGCTCGGATCTGCCACATTACACATGCACCCAAGTCATTGGGCCACAAGTACCAGTAAGACGCAGTCATAGTCCATGTGGGTGGAAACAACCCAAGACGTACCTCTCTAGACTATATGATGACAGACATCATGGAGCTCTCAATGTGTCCCAGGCCAGTATGAGCCTAGCACTGAGCAGCATTTTACCTTCTCCAAGGATGATGCCACAATATGAACAAAAGATGACCGACATTAATAACTGGCTTAGTTTCTGGTGTCAATTCTAAGGGGGTGAAACATTTGTCAGCATGGACGGAAATGGTCAATAGAGCACACTCCTTTGCCAGGGACGGTCTGCACCTCCCCTCTAGGCTTTCAAATATTAGCTAAAACATTGTCTTCCCCCATAGTGCCTTTTTTAAGCAATGCCAAACAAAGTACTTCTAACATAGCAAATCAAAACCAAGAAAATCTAAATGTATTACTGCTGAATGTTAGGAGACTAAACAAAAAACTCCACTCACTAGAAGCTCTCTTCATCTCAGAGAATGCAGACATCTGTGTGGTCACTGAGACATGGTTTAAAGCCACAAACAGCACACTGACAGTGCAAGGTTATAATGCCTTCCACACATTCAGACCAACTACAACACAGACAAGGACTAAAGGCTGAGGTGTCTTGATTTACATCAAAAAATAAATGTACCTCAAGGCTGGTCAAATAGGACAATGCACTTGAACCGTTCCATGTTCATATCGCCATAAGCAAAATCCAAAACCACTTCCTTGAAAGCTATAGGTCCCCCTCTATGACC
This sequence comes from Protopterus annectens, assembly GCF_019279795.1. Classification (NCBI taxonomy): domain Eukaryota; kingdom Metazoa; phylum Chordata; order Ceratodontiformes; family Protopteridae; genus Protopterus; species Protopterus annectens. The sequence goes on along the minus strand of NC_056725.1, from coordinate 521,587,154 downwards.
CAGGAAACCCATACCATGCATTTAAACTTATTGGAAACATTCACCATCCAACCTAATACCATATTCATGGGTGACTTTAATTACCCCACTATTAACTGGGAATCCTACCATAACATCAAAACGTACAGGCACAGAGATTCCTGGATTTTGTAAACACAAATTCCCTGGACAGGACTGTCAATACAACAACTAGAGGTGCAACCATACTGGATATGGTCCTCATGGATATGGGAGAGTGCTGCACTCCCCCTAGTGTAATGTCTTCCCTGGTAAGGTCAGACCACAAAATGGTCTCCTTTGAAGTAAAAATAAAACCTGGATTCCCAGCTAAACCTGGAGTATTCAGGATCTACTCTAAGGCTAGCTTCATGCTATTCAGTGATAACCTGGCATAATTTCAAGCCCCTATAAACCCTGAGAACACTGCTGCCTATGCAAAACTGTTCACATACCCTATACAAGCATATTAACAGCTGCATAGAGGCAGCAGTACCCACCAGGAAGAAGTACAGAACTAACTCAAAAAACAAGCCACCCAGGTGGAATCACAAAATCAATAGGCTGTGTAAGCAAAGGAAAAAAATAATAGCAAAAATTAGGAGATGCAGTACCCAGCAGGATAAAAGCACACTCAAACTAAACAAAGACCTCTGATGATAAAAAGTCTACCAAAGCCAAATTTGAGGTAAATTTGGCCTCCCAGGGCAAATACAATCACAAGGCATTCTTTACCTATGCCCACAACCTCAAAGGCAATAAACAATTGCATGCAGAACTCATTGTAAAATGGAGCCACATTTACTGAGCCAGAAGATATAGCAAACCTACTGGCCAATAAATTCAGCTCCAACTTTATCTCTCTCTCCCCCTCAACCTTCCCTCAGGAAACACCATCAAATATTACTCCCCATGCTATTACTAGGGAACAGGTCCTTAATGCTCTCTCGAAGGCCAAGCACACTGCATCAGTGGGCCCAGACAATATCCCTGGATGCCTGCTAAACAGCATGAAACATTACCTATCAGGCCCTCTAGAATTGACATTTAACTGTAGCCTCCAAAATGGCTTCGTGCCTCATGAATGCAGAACAGCGGTCATCCTTCTGCACAAAGGTGGGCCATCTACAGACCCTGGAAACTACAGACCCACAAGTCTAACTAGTCTTATAAGTAACGTCATTGATAGAATTATCATGGAAATGATCGGTAATGATATAGTAAACCTCCAGACACTGAACTCAACCCACAGTTTGGTTTGGTCAAGGGGCAGGTTATGCCTACTCAACCTGGTAGACTTCTTTGAAAAGGTCACAAAAGCAATGGATGAGAGCAAAATGATTCACACTACCTATCTTGACCTGGCCAAGGCATTTGACACAATACCCACTCAGGCATTGTTGACAAACTCAAGAGGTTAGGTACAAACCTGTATGTCACCCAATAGACAGCCAACTGGCTCACAGACAAGCTCCAGAAAGTTGGAATTGGGGAGTCCACCTCTACAAAGAGAGGCCAGTCACAAGTGGAATCGCTCAGTGATCAGTCTTTGGACCTCTCCTTTTTTGCTTTTACTTCTCTGAAGTCCAGGCCAATGTCAGTGGAGTCTTGCTAACTTAATTTGCGGTTAGTGAATCCCACATTGACGCAAATGTTCTGTAGGAAGGGCTGACACAAAGAACTGGTGTCAGAGCCATGGTCTAAAAAGTACAGTTGTGTACACTTACCATAAATGTAGATGTTAGAGTGTATTCACTGTTGCAGTCATTACACATTTGGGTAATCCTGCTGGCAGGTCGCCCTCAGCCGGCCTGAATTCCAAAGTCTTGGGTCCTGCATCGGCCGCTGTCGCCCCTTCCCTGACGTCAGGGGTATAAAAGAAGCGGCAGACACCATTTTCTTTAGTTTTTCTTGCCCCAGATGTCAGGTGCCCTCCAAGAGGGTTGCCATAATTTAGATATGTATAATTACATGCACCAATATAAAATTTACCTTCATTTACAAGCAAATACACCACATAGGTTCCATCAGGAAAAAAAAAAAAAAAGGGGATGGTGGGTGGGTAACCTGGACTGCAACAGTGAATACACTCAAACATCTACATTTATGGTAAGTGTACACAACTGTACTATATTCTTCGTGTTTCACTGTTGCAGTCATTACATTTGGGTAGAGTCGCAAAGCTAAGGTTGGGAGGCTGGAGCTAAACAGCATTAGGAGCGGCTATGAGGCCCTGCAGAACTGCAGTGGCAAAGCCTGCCCTGGATTTAGAGTACAATGGCAGATGATAGTGCTTTGTGAAAGTGTGCATTGAACTCCAAGTAGCAGCCTATAAAATGTCCTTGGTAGGTACTCCCCTGAGAAAGGCTGCGGAAGTGGCTGTAGCGCTGGTTGAGTGTGACCTAATGCCCTTAGGTACTGGCTTGCCATGGTGTACATAGCAGAAACAAATGCAGTGGCCTATCCACTTTGAAATAGTCTGCTTTGAGATAGCCTTTCCTTGTGATCCTGCAGCATATGTCACTATAATTGCTCTGTCTTTCTGAAAACTTTGTTTCTGTCCAAGTAAAATCTAAGCTGTCTGTGTACATCCAAAAAACGCAGAATTCTCTCCCCCTTGTTCTGTGGATTTGGATAAAAGGTTGGCAGGTGAACAGTTTGGTTGAGAGCCACACTGGACACCACCTTAGACATGAATGTTGGGTTTGTCCTCAGAGAGACCCTGTCTGGATAAAAAATAATAAAAGGTTCCACAGCCATTAGTGCCTGTAGCTCTGAAACTCGTCTTGCAGAAGTTATTGCTAGGAGCAGAGCTGTTTTCCAAGATAAAAACTTTATATCAGCAGTAGCAGCTGGCTCAAAAGGAGGCAGGGTGAGTTTTTCCAAGACATAGTTGAGGTCCCATGCAGGCACTGGTGATCTCCTTGGAGGTCTTAAATTTTTGCCTCCTCTGAGGTACTGCTTTAATAAGAGATGAGAAAAGATTGGTGGCTCTACATTGTAATGAGCCGAAATGGCAGAGGGATGAATTTTAACAGATAAGAAAGATAGGCCTTTGTCCAGCATCTCAGTTAAATATTGCAAAATCTGAGGAATATTTGGCACTGCTGTATCAGCTCCTTGTGCCTGGTTCCAAGCACAGAATCTCTTCCATTTTGCAGCATAAGATTTTCTAGTACTAGGCCTTCTGGCTTCCAAAATGACATCCATCACAGCTTTACTGAGAGGTGTGTTTTGTATGACTAAATTATTCGCCATGCTGTCAGATTTAAAGTTCTGAGTTGGCTGTGCAGGATCTGACTGTTTTGCTGGGACAGTAGATGAGGTATTTGAGGTAAGGTCCAAGCTGGGCACCGAGACAAGCTCCTTAATATTGGATACCAGTACTGGCGGGGCCAGTCTGGGGCAATCAGTATCATCTTTGGCTTCTCCAGTCTGACCTTTAGGAGTACCTTGGGGAGGAGAGGCAGAGGGTGAAATGCATATACTGATAAGTTTTTCCAGCTGAAAGATAGGGCGTCCACTTTCCATGCTTGTCTGTGATAAAATCTTTGTGCAGAATCTTTTTAGTTGGTAGTTGTGAGGGGAGGCAAATAGATCTATGTCCGGGCATCCCCATTTCCTTGTTATCATGCTGAAGACTTGTGGATCCAGGTGCCACTCATGGGGATCCATGAGGTTTCTGCTTAGTTTGTCTGCCAGAGTATTTTTCCTTCCTGGCAGGAATTGTGCCTGCAGATGTACTTGGTAAGTCAATGCCGTGTCCCACAAAGTCATGGCTAGTCTGCAAAGGGGGTAAGAATGTGTGCCCCTTGCCCGTTTACTTTACACACCACATGACCAAGGTGTTGTCTGTCTTTATCAGTAGCTGTCCTGGATGAAGCAGGTCCTTGACGACTGTCAGGGCATTTTGAACTGCTAGCATTTCTTTTTGATTGATATGTAGATGCATTTGGTTTGAGGTCCATGAGCCCTGAATGCATCTTCCTGCCATGTGGGCCCCCCAGGCATAATCTGATCCATCCGTTGTTAGTGTCCGCCTGGCTGGGGGTAATGTGAATGGCTGTCCCTTGTTTTGGTGACAAGCCTTTGCCCATCATTGAAAATTCCTGTTGCAGGCAGGGAATGAGAGTAATCATAGTTTCCAGGCTGTGGCAATGTTGAGTCCAAACACTTTTTAGGTACCACTGAAGTTTCCTCATATGCAGTCTTGCATATGGAATTAGTAGGATGCAGGATGCCATGAAGCCCAAAGCCTGCAGAATTTTTCTTGCAGATAAACTAGGCCTTTGTTGCAAACATTTTGAAATAGGTAGTCAGTTGCCTTTGTTTATCTGGTGTGAGATAAGCCATCTGGGCAGTGGTATTTAAGCTTGCACCCAGGAATATTATCTCAAGAGGGTACTAGTTTTGATTTCTTTTCGTTGACTGTGTACCCTAGGGCATGCTAGAAGTCTTTTCACAAATGCCAGATGCTGTAGAAGAATGTCCTTGTTCTCTGCTTGAATTAGACAGTCGTCCAAGTAAGGATATATTTGTATTCCTCTGTCTGCAGAATGCAATTACTGGTGCCAGGCACTTTGTAAAGACCCTGGACGCAGTAGATAAGCCAAAGGGTAGTGCAGAGAATTGGTAATGCATTGAGCCAGCCTTGAATTTGAGGCATCTTCTGCATATTTGTCTGATTGGGACATGCAGGTATGCCTCTTTCAGGTCTAAAGTCACAAGCCAAGTGTTCCCCAGCATGGGCAGAAGCTGCTGCAAAGTCAACATCTTGAATTTGGTATATCCAGGAATGTGTTCAAAATAGATAGGTCCAGTATTGGCCTCCAGGTCTTGTCCTTTCTAGGTACCAAGAACAATCAAGTAAAATCCTTGACCCTGCTCTTGCTCTGGTACTTGTTGAATGGCCCCCATGTCCATGAGGGATGAGACTTGTTTTTGTGCCTCTGCCCATTGATTTTTTGGCAGAGCTGGCCAGCCGTTTGCCTTTGGCAGGGTATGGAGATGGAACTTGTAGCCTTGTGACACGATATTTAGGACCCATTTGTCCTGAGTTATAATGTGCCAATTTTCTGAAAAAAGTGCTAATTTTCCCCCTAAGGGTGCTGCCAAGAGATAAGTGCTTGGTGCAGGCAGGGGGAAGTCATTGGGACTGTTTCCTGTATGGTTGTGATTTGTCTTCTCCAACTCTGGAGGTAGAAGCCCCTCATTGTTTTGAGTGATATGAACCTTGCGCCTGGGGTCTGCCTGTAGGGCGTCGGGATTTTCCCCTTTGAGGTCTGTCTGACGCAGGAAATGACCATTTCTTTGTTGGCCAGTGTCTACTAAACCTAGGTGGCTGTACTTGTAAAAAATCTTTGACCGTTTGCATAGATTTAGCTTTGTCCTCCATTTTCTTTAACACCTCTTCTGCCTTAACACCAAGCAAGGTATCATTTTGTAAAGGTGCATCTAATAATTTAACTTAAACATGATCAGGCAGATTTTGTTCCTTTAACCAAGGATGCCTCCTAATTACAGAACCTGTAACTGCGGCCGTGCAGGAGGCCTCTAAAGAATCAAAACCACATTGCAAAGTATGCTTTCCAGCTTGTTCAGTTGCATGCAATAAATCCTGCATTTCCTTGTTTTCTGCACATACAGGGTTTAACAACATTTTCTGTTTAAGCAATGCCATGACATGTTGCTGATATTTGAGCATATGAAACTGACAGTTTAAGGCCCTTATAGCCAAGGTAGCAGATGTGTAAACCTTTTTCCCCCATCTATCCAGTGCCCTAGAATCTTTGCCAGAGGGGGTAGGGTTTTTTGCAGCGGAAGCCTTAACTCCTTTGGGACCCTGAGAAATAGTTTCTGGGTCTGCAGCAGGGTTTTTAAAAAGGAATTTATGAGAGTCAGGAACCCTGTAATATCTGTCAGGCCTAACAGGAGCTGGAGGTAAGGAGTCAGGGGTAAGACTAGACTCCGAAAACACATCATCTACAATGTCAAACACAGGTGGGATGGCTAGTGGCTTGTGTTGAGGTAGTAAAAGGAAATCCCTGAACCTCTTTTTAGATTCTGAAAAATCTTGACTCTCCCAGTGGAAATGCTCCGTCGTGGTATGTAAGGTTTCCCCAAAAGAATAGTCCTCTGGAGGAGAAGCTGAAGGTATAGATTCTTCAGCATCAGAATCCTCATAGTGGGAGAAGAGAACATTCCTGATCAGAAGAGGAATTAGAAGAAATGGAAACCTGAGCTGAAGATTCGTAGTCTGTCTCTTGCCTAGGCCTCTTATCATGAGGGTGATGGGAACCCCTGATCAAGGTAATCAAGCCTTCAGCCATTTTGAGCATCTGTTTTTTGGGCATAGAGGCCTGACCACATGGCTCTTGAGGTAGTTTCTTTGCTTTGGAAGGTACTTTACTTTTTGCCTTTGAAGATGAAGTAGGTTTGATGTAAAGATGTTTAGGTCTGAATACACCCTCAGAAGCAGATGCCTGCTCAGCGGCTCCGGACCCATCTGAAGGGATAATATCAGAGGCTCCAATACCTTGAGTTTCCAGCGGCATGGCCGACTCCACATGGGAGTCAGTAGTGGCCTGCGACTCTAAAGTAGCAGGCATCAGGGGCTGCGAAAGCGCCTCACTGAGGACCGGCAAACTGGCGAATGGCTTAGGGGAAGCTTCGTCATCGGTTTTGGGCCTCGGTTGTCCCTTTCTTTCCTTTTCTTTACGTTTTTTGTGAACTCCGGTAGTCGGATGGCTATCTGACGATATTTCTAGATAATTAAACCGCGTCCAAAATAGTTTAAAGCAAAATCATACCGACGCTTAATAGTGCATTGGTTAAATCTAGCACAGAACAGACAACCAGAAACGTCGTGATCAGGGCCTAGGCAAGGAATACAGTAAGAATGAAAATCCTTATGAGGTATTTGCTTCCCACAAGAAATATAATTAACTTTTTCTGACATCGGTCTGGAGTAAGAAAAATGTTTCCCTAATGGGGTACTTAGCTTTATTGAAGACTTCGGATCTGAAACTCAAACATGAAAATTTCAGGAGTCGGCCGACCGGCACTTGTGAACTGCTTCGGGCACCGCGCGGCAATAAAGACTGAAGAAAATGGCGTTGGCCGCTTCTTTTATACCCCTGACGACCTGACGTCAGGGAAGGGGTGACAGCGGCTGACGCAGGACCCAAAACTTTGGAATTCAGGCCGGCTGAGGGCAACCTGCCAACAGGATTACCCAAATGTAATGACTGCAACAGTGAAACACGAAGAACATCTAAATGCCAAGAACTGCGTAATAGGATCCTCTGGGAATTCAACCACCCCTGGTAACTATCATATTGACAGCACACCTCAGAGTTTACCCAAAAGTCAGGGATTTGGGGACACACACAGTAATCTAGTCTTTGACCATCACTTGTCTACAGTAGTGAGGAAATCATTCTATGTTGTGCAACTTATAAACAAAGGTACGACATCTAGGTCCAAGGAAGTCATTGTTCTATTACATTCAGCAATCAGACCTATCATTGAGTAAAATGCCCCCTTTGGTATGTACCTAACCAAGCATATCCAACAATAGGAACGCCCACAGAGGTTCCTCACAAAAAAGAATACAGGGTGCAAGTAAAATGTCCTGTGCAGACTGCCTCAAGGCCCTATCCCTGTTTTCGGACTCCTACAGGCTTGTTGATGGGAGATCTATGCCTGGCATACATGGCATTGTCAGACCCTACTCTGATAGACCTCCTGAAAATATACAAAAGCAGACAGTACCAGAATTACCCGTTCTAAAGACTTAAACCTTGCCTTTGATATAAACAGGATCTGCTGGAGAGACAAGAATGCATCCCGGAGACTGCCCCATCTCTGGAACAGGCTTCCCCATCCATGTGAAGCAGTGTTCCTCCCTAACCCAGTTCAAGTGCAACTTGGACAATTGGATAGGCAATGTGAAATTCAGCCCTGGTTTGCCACCTATGTCTCTAATGGACATAGACACCCAGGCTCCTGCTTGTAATGCTTCATCTCACAAGCCCCTGCTTACACTTGGTACCAGAGCTTGTCACAGATTTGGGAAGTTTGTTTCCTATAAAAATCTGGGAATCAGAGGAAAAGCACAATGAAACCTGAGGCCACACAGGCTAAATCATCTCTGGACCTCTGTCCTGGAACGGTAATCAATGAAAAGTAGTCCCTACAATTGGCATTCGTCAAGAAGGTAAAAAGGTTACAGCAAGGCTTTCCCATCAGCAGAAAGTTAGTTAATATCACCATTCAGCTAATGAGCTATTCATACAGCATCAAACACCATCTGAACATGTCTGCCGATAAGATTTCTTCTACAGAAAGGTAAGCAGCAACCAGATAGCGGACTGAGAACTGGAAGTCTTTCAGAATGTTTTAAAGGCTGGAGGGTACTGACCTTATGGATACAAGTAAGTTCCAGGCCTTAGCAACACGATACTAGTACAGACCACGATGAGCAAATTTCATAGGTTTGTGGACAGAAAGGGATTTTTGGTTACTGGACTGTAACTACTGACTGCAAACATAGTTGCGTAGAATGATATTTAGTACTTGACAAGCAGACGGATGCTGTATAATTTTATAAATGTTAAGAAGCTGTGTACATATTAGTTTATGGAGTAGTTCTAACCAAATTTAGGCTTTGTGGTACTGTACAGTGATTGGTTCTGAAAGGGGTATTTGCTGCAAATTTAGCCACTTTGTTATTGATTTTTGTGATGCCTGGAGGTTACCAAGTATGGGAGTGCCATAAAGTAATGACGGTAGGAGGTAACTAGATGCAAGTGACATGCCTTAAAAACCCTTATGTGAACTATCAAGTCTCCGCATTAGTTTTAATATGTCCTTTAAGTCCACTAGAGGGCCATCCTATGAATTTGCATGTGGAACTTGGTATACAGTGACCAACATTAGCCATAAAATCTTTAGGCAAGTGGCTGCTGACAGTGTTGACCCAGCAGAAAGGAGGCACCATATGCTGAATTGGAGGCGTCTTGTCCAGAGGCAAGTGGACTTTGCAAATATGAAGGCTGTCAATGACCACAAATGAGACTGTGTGCAGTGTGATCCCTAAGGCCTGAGAGCTGAGGCAGAGAACTTCAAACAGAAATCAGTCCCTCCATTGCCAGATTACAGAGAATCCAGTTATCCAGTCACCAATTTAAACAAAGAACCAGACACACGGCAGCCCCTTCTTTGCTGCAGCTATGGCCAAACATGTTCTAAACACTATGGGAACTGAGGTGGGTCTGAATGAAAGGCCCAAACTGAAAACAACTGTCTCCTACCCAAAAGCACAAGCACTTCTTTGACTCCTCGGTAATCATTACAGGCATTTTATGGAGGTCCAAAGAGCACATCCAAAATCCTCTCAACAGGCAAAGGTGAATATATAGTTTGGACAGTCAGTGGTCCATCTATTCTGCAATAAAATTGTTCATGATTTTAAAAATCCTTCAGCTTTACGGATACTGGATTAGACTCCCTCTCTGTTCTGGTGGAGACTCCTGGATGGGTCTTTTTCTGAAAAAGGCTCAAAATATCTGCTTTAGCAGACCTCTTCTGATGCAGTAGAATGCCAGGAAAGGGGAAGCAAGTGCATTTGGCAAGGGGAGAGGAAGGGGATCCTGCTGCCTCCAGATACGATGCTCAAGGTTCACTTGTCAAATACGATGGCATCCCATGCTGGCAAGTAAACGGGCAAGCAACACACTGCCTCTACAGCAGAACAGTTAGGCAAGATATCAGGGAATTTGGTGCTGCTCTCTGGATGGAAGGACAATGATACCCTGGACTGAGCAGAGTTTTTCCACCTAGGCTGGCATCCACCTTGCCAGCCAACACAATGTTGCATGTTTTTCTCCAGCTTCTGAAAACTTGTCGGCCACAACTGCATCAAAACTGACACAGGCTGCTTTGCATGATAGGAAATGATCACTGGGGAGCCACAAACTTGGCACCAACAGCAATAAGGGTTTTGCCTTCCTTTTCTCTTTCCTCCAGTTTCTCCTGTTTTCTGTCTGAAGATATCTGCCATTAAAGAGGATGTTAAGGAACAACACCTTGATGTTTTCAGCAAAATCTATACAGCAAAGCCAATGTGCCACCATATTATTCTGGCTGCCTACCACCCTCACTGTGGGATGTGTTGTATTATGAGCTAAACATATGGAGAGGTTGGATAATGCACAGACAGCGGCTGTACGGGTAAGAATGTTTTATATGTAATCCAATGCCAAACACCTTTTCCAGCACTTTCATCAAGTCACCTACAATCTTCAGCTGGAACCTCGACATGTAAGCCAGGGTGAAACGCACTAGAAACGGTAGTGGGCATGTAGATCCACTGCCCTGCATTCCTTGCCTGTGGAAAGGATCACTGGGTTTCAAGGTGTAAGAAACTTTTAATTATTTATTTCAAGATGGACATGGTTACAATAGTGTCTAAACTTTTCATAAGAGCTCCAATCCTTAGGAAGCCAAATAATTCTATAGAGCCACACAGTACTGAGGCATGATTCTAGGTTCATTCCACGTCTCCTTTCAGAGGTTTGTCACTATTCCATCTGCAGGAAAACACCCAGAAGGTGATGGGGGAAGAGATCTGAAGGCCTCTTGCAAAAACCTTTTCTGGAAATGAAGGGGGCACTGTTGGCCATCCATCCTGCATAATCAGATATTTACCAGAACATAGGGTCATGTGGGGGGGATTAATGGGCAAAATCCCCCTTGTCTTCATTATCCGAGACTAGTACAGATTCAGATGATACCAAGTGAATGGAGAACAGCTGTAGTCATTCCCCTGCATAAGGGAGGACCTTCCTCAGACCCAGGCAATTAAAGGCCCACAAATCTGACCAGCCTCATATGCAAAGCCATGGAAATACTTATGGCATTAAATCAATAAGGACATAGGGACTCGTCTCAGTTTGGATTTGTCAAGTGCAAGTCATGCTTACTCAACCTGGTGGACTTTTTTTTTTGAAAGGGTCACCAAAACAATGGATGAAGATAAAAACAGTACACAGCACATACCTTGACCTGGCCAAAGCTTTTGACATAATCCCCAACTCAGGCACAGTAGAAAAGCTATACAAACTGGGAATAAATTCATAGATTACCTGCTAAATGGCTCACATATATAACACAGGAAAGCAAAATAGGGGGAAAACACCTTCACAAAGAGACCAGTCATCACTGGAGTTCCCCCAGGGTTCACTGCTGGGGGTTCTCCTCTTTGGCACCTACTTCACTGAAAAGCCAGTAACAAAGGGCTCTGGCCAAGTTTGCAGGTGACTGCAAGCTATGAGCAGTCACTACATCCCCAAATGACATGGCCATCCTACAGAAAATTTGTTTCAAACAAATAAATGGTGTCAGAATAATAGACAGACAAAATGCCATTATCATTTCAACAGTTAGAGCAAGGACAATGCAACATTTTTCACATTTAGAGACCACGTAAACAAAATATGTTCACAAGACATACAAGTGACACACCCCTCCAGTTCGGTCGGACACAGAGGTAAATGATCTAGGCATTCAAATCAATAATGCCTTATTGTTTGATAATCATATCACTGCAGTAATTTGGAAAACCTTCTATATGAATAGTCTAATTTCCAAAGGCATCTCCACTAGAGCCAGTTCCCCTTTACTTGTATCTCATCAAACCTGTTAGCAAACATAATGCATCTTTTGGCACGTACTTGTCTAAACACATCACTCAACTTGACAGACCTCATGGATCCATAACTAAAATGATCAGTGGCCTCAAACATTTTCATCATCAGGATAAACTGAAAACCCTCTCTCAGTACTCAGGTCTCTTGTTGTCTCCTCTAAGGAGATGTGTCTAGCCTTTTGAACCATGAAATATCCAATGCTACCTTCAAGGTAAACCTCGACAATTGGATGGGCAATCTCAAATTCTTTCTTGGTACATCTTGTCTTGCCCTTAGCGAAGCTAGAAGGAACTTCTGAATAGGGCTTTGGCTAAACGTGCAGTTGTATGTAGACTGACAGCCTAGTACTTACCTATGAACCTAAAATGTATGTAAGCCACAAAACAACTCCCCTATTCCTATCCCCCTCACTTCCAACATGCACTAATTTAACCATTCTTACAATCTCTATGAAGTACTTAACACTAGGCTACATTCTATATCATGCCATTAACAATTTTCCTACATTTGCAAAAGCATCATCCTGCTGCAAACTTAGAAAGTGCGTTGCAACCAGCACCATGACACCTCCCCTTCAGTGTACTGCTTTCATATCTGACATGGTCCCAAGTGCAAATACTTAAAATACTGTTTTTTTATATCTTCAGTTCTTTGATACATTAGCCTTGTACCCGTTTAATAATGTATCATGACTTTTCATGCATTTCACTTTAGACGGACCGGTACATAAAAGGCTAACTGCATTACCTATTAATGTAACTGTACTAATTCAAAATTTTACATATTTTTTTACACTAAAAAAGGATCACTGAACCACCATACATCCTTAGGTAGTAAGTACACAAAATTTTAGGGAGAAGAATGAGCACAGAGTCCATAATGATCACACAGATAGTAGAAGGCTAAACAGATCAACGGGTAATCCAGAAGCACAGCAAATAAGCTGCCTTCAGAAGGTACATGCAGCATAAAGGGCTACATCATTTTAAAACAGGTTAATGACTACGCTACAGGGAGTTGAACATTAAATAGTAATCTTTCCATCTATTAATACAGGCTACAAATTCATCCAAGGTGTCTATGTGGCTTCCCGAACTTTGACAAATAGTCAAGACGCTATATGGTGTATGAACAGAAATATCTGTAGAAGTCAATAAACACATCTGTTCAAGAGTGTGTGTGCTGGAAGTAACAAAAGTTTCAATGGAAAATACTGTAAATGCAACTACAAGAAATGGTCTTTCAACGTAAAAATCAACGTAAAAAAAAAAAAAAAAAAAAAAAAAAAAAAGAAAAGAAAATTAAGAAACATGGAACTTGCAGGTTCATAAATGGAACAACTCTTGAAGCCTGAAAAGGTACATTGTACAGCATTTCTGAAAGTCACTAGGGATAAGATTTGAGGATACTTATGATCAGAAAGACAAAAGCAGCAATTAGACAGAACTTCAATAATTATTTAGAGCTTTGAAGGAATCCCCCATTTACTTCCAGGACACAAGGTCCTGCAAAGACCACAGATGCTTATGCCATTCAGCTAAAAGAAAAAAAAACTAAGCCAAGAGGACTGAGACTTAGGCAAGACAGATATCTTATTAATAAGAGACAGAAACGTCTGGTATATGAAATGATAATCCAAGGGAAAGCCAAGAGAAACAGAAATGATTATCAAAAGCTGTAGTCGTATGCAATTCAAGTGAAATTCTTAGTATATGGGCAATCTTTTATCTGAGGAATTAAAATATGCAAGACAAAAAAAATGATCCAAAACAAAAATGCACTGCAGCGGAAATGGCAAACGCCATGTGCAGCTGCACTGAATATTAAAAAAGGCAAGAAAAAGGGCCCGAGGTGCAAAAAGAATATTGAGCAACTGACACTAAAGTTTCATTACTAGGTATAGCTACCATCTTGTTTTTAAGCCATTGAAGGATTCGCATATGCATCCTTGCGAGTGGTATAGCCAGGATTGCTGCCGCCATCAAACCTAGTATTGTCAATACCTCCGCTGCTGTAGCTTTGTTTTTTGATGCCAGAGAGCTGATGTTTTGGTGGAAAAGAGAGACTCTTTCGAAAGGGAGACGTAGAGTGGTGGTTGAAACTCTGCTCCTATAAAAATGGTATGCTGAGATGGCGATAAGGCAGACTTTTCGAAGTTGATCGTAATGCCTAATTGATGGCAGAGTGTCAGAGTGTATTGTGTTGCCAGAGTCAATTGATGCCTGGTGGTAGCGGTGAGGAGCCAATTGTCTAAGTATGGAAACACCTGGAATCCTAGACGCCTCAGGTGAGCCGTGACCACTGCCATACATTTGGTGAACACTCCGGGGACTGAAGTAAGGGCAAGGCTCGAAACTGGTAATGATTGGCTCCCAGCCGGAAGCGCAGATGATCTCTGGAATGTCTGTCGGTCTTTATGTGAGAGTACGTGTCCTTGAGATCTATGGAGCACATCCAATCGCCTTTCCCTAAAAAGGGAAGAATGGAGTGAAGTGTGACCATTCGGAACTTCTCTTTCTTTACGAAGTTGTTGAGTCTGTTGAGGTCCAAGATAGGTCACCAGTCCCCTGTTTTCTTTGGTACCAAAAAGAAACTTGAGTAAGTTCCAAATCAGACTTGGTCTGCTGGGACTGGATGGATGACTTTTTTTCTAGCAATCTGTGCACCTCTATGATTGCTTGTTCCCTGAGATTGGGTGGAACATCTGGGATTTTTTTGATAGAAGTGGGTGGGGTAAAGAAAGGTATGAAATATCCTCTGGAAATGATGCTTTGTACCCAAGTATCCGATGTTATGTTTAGCCGGGCTTCTGGGTACAAAGACAAGTGACCCCCAACTGCCTCCAGAGCCAAACAGTCTTTCAGGGGCACTGGTAAGACTGACCGGAGAACTGACCCCTGTCACCCTGTTGCTGCGGACCCCCTCTGCCACGGGGGCGGCGTCTTCTGTTATAACCCCCTCCTCTGCTTCTAGAGGGGGTTTCACCCAGTGTGTCCTGAAAGGCTGCCTGAGTTTTTCGGAACCACATTTTTCCCCCCTAGAGCCCTTGGGGTTGGGCCGAGTAAGAGTGGAAAAATGGACCCCAATGGCAGATAAAGTCTTGCCTTCCAGCTCACACCTGGTTAAAGTTTCCTTTACTTTGGGCCCAAACAGTGAGGAGCCATCGAATGGAGAATTAATAAAGGAAGAGCAATGCCCAAACTAGCAGCTCTACTCGAACCATCAACTGCATAGGATACGAGACGCATGGACGAGTTCACTACCGAGTTTAGGGTAGTGAGCTGGGCGTTGACTTGGTCGGCCACTCCTGTAGCTACTGTACCCTGGACAGCATCTCCTAGCTCTTTTCAGGAGATCTCTCTGTAGTCTTGAAAAATGGGTCAAGTAGTTCAGTGATCGCAGAGGAAAACTCGCTGAACTAAACATGCGCTTCCCATATCTATCCATAACCCTAGAATCTCTGTTAGGGGGATGGATAGAAGAGGATGTCTCATACTTCCTTTTTGGTGGCTGTAGCCCCCACCATGGCATCCACAGGCACTTCTTTTGTCAAAAATGACTTATCTACTGGGGCAGATATGAATTTGTTGGGTCTACGAGGGACAGGTTTCCATGGCTTCCGGTGACTCCCACACCTTACGAGAGATCAGTTCCATGAGCTCGTAAGGCGGAGACACCCAAGAAGTGGAAGGTTGAGACCCAAAAGCCTTCAAGAGCACAGACTCATCCTCAGTAGGTGTCTTGGACTGCCAATCGTTCCTCCAAGGATCTCTAGTATCTCTGCAAAGGAGACATCCTCAGAGAGGGATCGAGGGGACCCTTCTAATTCATCTAAGTCCGTGTCAGATGTCAAAGACTCCTGTGGGGAGTCTAAGTGCCTCCTCTTGCACAGTCTCTTCCTGCGCACCTCCTCAGTGGGAGGATCTGGGGAGGTCTCAGAAAAGCAAGGGACACCCTGTGGTGGTACTTGAGGCTCGGGGTCTCTACGCTTAGAGGGGTCGGTAGATGCAGAAGTAGACACAGAAGCTTGAGGGGAAAGGGAAAGCTGAACCGATGCCAACATTGTCTTTGGAGACAAAACTCTCCTCATAGCATCGAAGGCACCACAGCTCCGACGAGAAGGAGTGGACGGACTCGAGAGCACCGTTCGATCCTCCCGCACCGAAACCCTGGGCTCTGAGCCGGAGGACGGAGCCGAGCTCATCCGAGCCGAAGCCCCGAGAGGAAGAGTCGGCACCGACAAGTCAGTGCGACTATCCTCCCCGGATCCGGATCCGAAGGGAGAGAGTCGGCTCCGAGGACATCAGAGTAGATGGAGCCGATAACCCCGGTGCAGGTATTGGGCTATACTGCTCAGACAAGCTCCACGTGGGTTTACAGAGTGGTCGTACCAGCAAGGAACTCGAAAAAGCGACTACCTTCTGGATTTAAGTATCTCTGCTTTTTTTCAGTGAAAATAGCTTCTGCTGCTTACTTTAAACTAGCCTGAACTGTTTTTTTACTGATTACTGCATTTATTTTAAAAACTGCACTTAAAGTTACATTTAGTTGAATTTAGTCGAAAGTTTGCTTGTTTGTTTGTTTAATTGAACTGTGGAGGCTGCCCACTAAAGTGTGCTAGCCTGTGTAACTAATTTATCACTGTCTCTGCATTTTCTGTGTATTTCTGCAAAAAAAACAAAAAAACAAAAAAATAATCCTTGTTTTCCCGCCTTTCTCGACTAGTTTAGACCAGTATACAGGCATTGCTGTATTCTGGGCTGTGGTGTAGTTCCTGTGTTGTCCATTACCTTACTTGGATAAAAGGAAGTTTCTTTGCTCACCAGTGGGAGTGGGGAGCCTTGAGCAGCCTACCTATCCTTGGGGGAAGTGACCTCAGCACAAGAAGCTGTTAGTAATTGGTTGTTTGGGACCATTCCTAGCTCTTTTGTAGTTCACTGCTTAAAATCCACCTCTACTTATAATCTAAACAGCCTATACTCTATCAGAAAAGCTTAGCACTTGCTCCTAAAGCATTTTGTATACAGGTAAAGCACTCTTAAACGAAAAGTACTTCATTCACCTAAATTCTGTTGAGTACCCATTTCCCTATAGGTCCTTTCTGACTCAGTTACACAGCAATCTTTTTCACTATTTCTAGCATGTCGAAGGGTCAGTTGCTGGCGTCCTCTCCTGTTCAGCTGGTGAATCTGGGAATCTTGAGGCAATGTTACAATTGCCTCATGTACACAGACAACCCTCTCCTCCTCCCAACAAATACAAATATATGAGAGATGCAACTATATAGCCAAACTGGAGGCTGAGCTCTCTCAATTCAGTACTGGCAAGACCAGTCAGGAGGAGAAGGTAACCACGCACACCACAAACCCAGTCTCACATAGAACTATCACAACTGCAAACCAAACACATAAACACACAAACATACTGGAGGCGCTGATTAAAAATCTACCAAAACAACAGAGGTCTCCAAAGCAGACACCCAAGCAACCACCACCTCAAGACATAGCAAATGCAACACATAGTTCACAAAGTCAGTGTGCTAAACAGTCACAGCCCTTAAGGCCAAACAACATGCCAGACACACTTGTAATAGGTGACTCCATAGTCAGGCACACTGACGTCCCGCTCACCAGACTGAACAAGGAGAGGGTCACAGTAAGCTGCCTGTCGGGAGCTAGAATCCGCCACATAACACAAGCACTCAGGTCACTCCACAGCAAGTACAAATATGACTCGGTCATTGTACATGCCGGTGTGAACGACCTGAGACGTACCTCCCTGGACTACATGAAAAAAGACAGAGGAGCTCTCTGATTATGTAGCCCAGGCCGGTATGACCCTGACCCTGAGCAGCATCTTACCCTCACCAAGAATGATGCCACAGTACAAAGACAAAATAATTAGTTTTAACAATTGGCTTAATTACTGGTGTCATTCTAAGGGGATCCAGTGTCTGTCTGCTTGGGATGACATGCTTGACAAGCCACGCTGCCTCGCAAGTGATGGTTTGCACCCGTCACCCCTGGGCTTCCGGATATTGGCCAAGGCTCTTGCCACCCCCATAGTGCCTTTTTCAGGCAAGGCTCAAATGACAAACCTACCTCCCTAGAAAACACAAGTGGAAAAAAACTAAGGGTAATGCTGCTCAATGCCAGAAGTCTAAACCTCAAGATGCACGCCCTCGAAGCCCTCCTCAGTATGGAGAACATCGATGTCTGTGCAGTGACTGAAACCTGGTTCAAGGCTCCTGAGAGCACCCCAGCACTATCAGGTTTTACCTCATATCATGCTTTTCGGCCCCAAAACTTGGACAGAACCACAAAAGGAGGGGGAGTATCCATTTTCATCAAAGATACCCACACCTCCAGGTTAGTGGCAACGCACGAAGCATCAGAGACTATCCAGGTGCAACTAACCGTAGGCAAAACTGCCTTACAGTTTATAGCATGCTACAGACCACCATCTCAAACTCAGGAACCCCACACAGCCTTCCTGAAGACACTGGAGAGTATGAATGTCTCTCCAAATACCATCATTTTGGAAGACTTCAACTACCCAAACATAGACTGGGAACATTATTCAAGCCCCAACACCCTAGCCCAAAGGTTCTTAGAATTCATAAACTCAAATGCAATGGAACAACTAGTCACCATTCCCACAAGAGGAGACAATATACTAGACCTGATCATCACAAACATGGGGACAAAATGCTCCACACCGGAAGTACATCCCTCTTTGGTAAGATCACACCATAAATTAATCTCACTGGAAATCCACATACCACCCCCACCCCCTGCACAAAAGACCACAGTGAAGAACTTCTCAAAAGCAAACTTCACACTTCTTAAGACTGAAGTGGTATATTTCAAGGCCCCTGGGCCAGTGGAAACCACAACCCACACTGCTGAATCCTTTGCAAATGCCTTCTATGGGCACCTTCAAGAATGCATGGATCATGCAATCCCAAATAAAACCAAGACCCATTCCCCCAAAGGCAGGCGACCGGTCTGGTGGACCCAGCCATAAACAAACTTTACAACAGAAGGAGGAAGCTACTACATGACAGAGCAAAATCCCTAAAAGGGAAGGCATCTCTGATCAATACTAGCAAAAAACTACGATCACTCATAAAATCATCCAAGGCCAACTTTGAGAGAAAAATCGCAAATGACACAAAAGACAATCACAAGGCCTTCTTTAGCTATGTTAGAAACCTGGGTGCAAACTCCCAGATATGCTCAGAGTTGGTCCAAAATGACACACAATACACTGAACCCACTGACATTGCCAACATTCTGGCAGACAGGTTCAGTGCAAATTTCTCCTCCCCCCCCCAAAAGGAGAAATAACTATCCCAGCAGAGTGTAGCCTCCCTAACATCTCAGATGCCCAGGTGAGAGCCGCCCTCTCTAAAGCTAAAAACACAGCATCAATGGGACCGGATGGTGTCCCAGGCTGTGTGCTACATGAACTCCAAGAGGAACTAAACCCACACATAAGGCTGCTGTTTAATCTCAGCCTTACCACAGGATACGTACCCAAAGAGTGGCGACGGCAACAGTGGTCCCACTTCACAAAGGCGGTGCTTCTACGGACCCTGGAAATTACCACCCCATAAGCTTGACGAGCCTGGTCTGCAAAGCTATGGAGAGGATCATTATGGAACTCATAAACAAAGACATTGGGGACCTACAGACATTGGATCCTACCCAATTTGGCTTTGTCAAGGGCAGATCCTGCCTTTTGAACTTGGTCGACTTTTTGAAACAGTCACTAAGGCCATTGATGAGGGTAAGGCAGTTCACACAGCCTACCTTGACCTTGCAAAAGCCTTTGACACAATACCCCACTCGGGCATCATAGACAAACTCACCAGCTTAAATGTAAACCCATATGTCACAAGATGGGTTGCAAACTGGCTCAAGGACAGAACCCACAGGGTCAGAGTTGCTGGAGCTATGTCAGACTCTAAGCCAGTCACAAGCGGTGTCCCACAGGGCTCAGTCCTGGGGCCCCTCTTGTTCGGCATTTATTTTTCCGAGGTACAGGTAAACATAGGAGGATTGTGGCTGACAAAGTTCGCAGATGACTGCAAACTGGGCCATAATTGATACTCCAGCGGACACAAACATCCTTCAGAGAGGCCTCATAGAAATGGATAATTGGTGCCAGAGCCATGGCCTTAAGCTGAACGCCAAAAAATGTATAGTCATACCCTTTGGGAAAAACAAGGTACCGACAAATTACCACATAGGCGGTAATCCATTAAGTACGGAAGAGGTAATCAGGGACCTAGGGACCCAGGTTGACAGTAACCTCTCATTTGACACTCACATTGCCAAAGTGGTTAGGAAGACCTTCTATATTGCCCACCTTATCATGAAGGGTTTCACATCTAGATCAAGAGAGGTCATTGAGCCCCTGTACTCTTCTCTTATCAGGCCAAGGATTGAGTACAATGCCCCATTTGGGATGCATCTCACCCGACACCTGCAGCAGTTGGAAAGACCCCAAAAGTTCCTCACCAAGAGGATAAAGGGTCTTAAACATATGTCATATGCTGCCCGACTGAAAAAACTCCAGCTCTATTCAGTCGCATACCGCCTACTCAGAGGTGATCTGTGCCTGACGTACAAGGCCATGTCCAATCCTGAATTAATGGACATGCTCCACCTCAGAAAATCCAAATCCATCAGAGCCACGAGAACAAGTGACTTAAACCTCAACACAGAAATAAATAGGACGTGCTGGAGGGACAGATTCATAACCCAGAGGCTCCCTACACTCTGGAACAGAATCCCAGTCCATGTTAGGCAGAGCCCCTCACTGACTCTATTCAAGAGAAATCTCGACGAGTGGATGGGAGATCGTAGGTTTACCCCGGGGGTCATCTCTGTCTCACTACTAGACAGAGGCATAGTAAACTAAACCCTAAAAGGGCATAGTATTCTCATCCTAAGGGGTGGTGTAAGCCACATACACTCTGGCTAGGCTTATAAATGCCCTAGGGCAGATAGCCTAGTACGAACCTATGAACCTATAAGGGTTCGACCACCATCGGTTCAACTTCCTTCGGCTCTGAGAGTCCAGTACGGCTCGGAAGAGGAGCAGACAAGTCCGGTTCCATGCTCTTAGGCACCGACGAGCTGGTCCGGGCTGACAACAATTTGGCAAGTCCTGGTGCCTGTAAAAGCTTCTGCACTAGCCAATCCATGTCCATATCTGAAAGGCTGACTCAGGACTTAGCAGAGTGCACCGAAGGTGCTGACTGAAGCAGAGGTGAAGAAGGAACTTCAGAGTCCGGCTCCAATACTGAGAGCTGGCTCCAAATCAAAGGTACACTCGGTTCCGAAGACTGTGGAACCGATGACCCTCCTTCTGAAACTTTTTGGAGACCTTATCTGATGACTTGGAGGATGTACTAGCACCTTCATGGCTACTCAAAACTTCTGAAAAAGATTGCTGTAGCAATCCCCTGTCTATAAAAGTTTCCTCCGTCTCTCCAAGAGGACTCTTGAAGAGGAGGCGTGACAAATGCTAATGTGTCTTGGAGGTGCTTGGCTCCCAGGCAGTAGACACATTGAATTTTTTGAATCCCGGATTTGGGATGGGATCTCTCCTTATCATCTAACATACTGAAGAGAAAAACAGTAAATTAGATTCACAAACAACTAAGCCCAAACATACACACATATATATATATATATATATATATATACACATATATATACATACACATATATATATATATATATATATATATATATACATATATATATATATACACACACACATATATATATATATATATATATATATATATATATATATATATATATATATATATATATATATATATATATATATATATATATATATATATATATACACACACATACACACACACACACACACACACACACACACACATATATATATATATATATATATATATATATATATATATATATATATATATATATATAAAATACAAATATGGGGCTAATATATATATATAAATATAATACAAATATGGGGCTAAGAGACCCACAGCAAAAGCCTAACTACTAAAAGAATTAATAGTAGGAAAAGGGGCTAAAGGCCCACACATAGGTTCATAGGTTGGTACTAGGCTATCAGCCCTAGGGCCTATACAAGCCTAGCCATAACAATTCCCTGGCTATTTCTTCCCACATTATTTACTTTCCTGGACCCCTGTCTAGCAGGGAGACTGACGTGATCCCTGGGGTGAATTTCCTTTCTCCCATCCAATCGTCAAGGTTCCTCTTGAAGAGGTCCAAAGAGGCACTCTGCTTGACATGTATGGGCAATCTATTCCAGAGTCTGGGGAGTCTCTGGGTCAGGAACCTATCCCTCCAGCATGTTTTGTTTATTGTGATGACAAGGTTTAGATCCCTGGAGCGTGTAGCTGAGGGATTGGGATTTCTTTAAGTGTAGCATGTCCAACAGCTCTGGGTTTGACATAGCCTTGTATGTTAAGCAGAGATCGCCTCTGAGTAGACGATATAGCTGGAGTTTTTTTACGGCAGTCAGCGTAGGGCATCTGCTTTAGGCCTGTGATTCTTTTAGTGAGGTATTTCTGAGGCCTTTCCAGTTGTTGCAGATGTCTTGAGAGGTACATACCAAATGGGGCGTTGTATTCTATAATGGGTCTAATGAGGGATGAGTACAGTGGGACAATGACCTCCTTTCTTCTGGATGAAAAGCCCTTTGTGATGAGGTGTGCCACATAGAAGGATTTCCTGACTGTTGTGGCAATGTGGTTATCGAAGGTGAGACCACTATCCACCTGTGTCCCTAAGTCTCTTATCACACTTTGTGTTTAGTGTACTGCCACCTATATGGTAATTCATGGATACATGTTTTTTCCCAACGGGGATAACAATACATTTCTTGGCATTGAGCTTGAGCCCATGGCTCTGGCACCAAGCATCTGTTTCTGTAAGGCCCTTTTGTAGAGTATCCACATCATTTGGGGATTCAATAACGTCTCCCAGTTTGCAGTCATCTGCAAACTTTGTTAGCCAGAGTCCCTTAGTGTTGCCCTGTACTTCAGAGAAGTAGATGCCAAACAAGAGCGGCCCCAGGACTGAACCCTGAGGTACTCCACTTGTCACTTGTCTGGAGCTGGATTTGGAGTCGGTTACTTTTACAGTGTGGGTTCTATCAGTAAGCCATTTAGCAACCCATTGGGTGACATAGGGATTAATGCCCAACTTAGTAAGTTTATCTATGATTCCAGAGTGGGGGATGGTGTCAAAGGCCTTGGCAAGGTCTAGATAGGCTGTGTGGACCTCCTAAACCTTGTCCATGGCTCTGGAGACTGATTCAAAGAAGTCAATCAGGTTCAGGAGACAAGATCGGCCCTTCACAAGCCCAAACTGGGTGGGGTCCAGTGTTTGAAGGTTGCCAATGTCTTTGTTTATAAGTTCCATGATAATACGCTCCATGGCCTTGCAGATAAGGCTCGTCAGACTGATGGGACGGTAGTTTCCAGGATCCAAGGTGGATCCCCCCCTTGTGGATTGGGATAACTGTAGCTCTGTGCCACTCAGTGGGCACGAAACCTGAGGTGAGGCTATGATTAAACACGACACTTGGGTGAGGTGTCAGTTCATATTGTAGTTCATGTAGTACACAGCCCGGGATGTCATCTGGTCCCATGGATGCTGTATTCTTGGCTTTAGAGAGTGCGTTTTGTACCTGTGTGGCCGTTATTACTGGAATTTGGCAATCTTCCAGTATTGAGATGGGCCATTTAGGGGGTGAGAGGGGGGTGAAGTTGGCACAATCGATCTGCCAGGATATTGGCAATATCCTTCGGATCAGTATATTTAATGCCATTCTGTTTTAGCTCAGAGCAGATCTGAGCATTGCCATTTAGATTCTTGACATAGTTATAGAATGCTTTGTGGTTGTCTTTGGAATCTTTGGCAATTTTATTTTCGTAACTAGCTTTGGAGGATTTTATGAGGCATCTCAGTTTCTTACTGAGGCTAGTAAGGGAGTTTCTTGCATCCTGGGATTTTCCTCTTTTCTGCAAAAGTTTCTTCCTTTTGTTGTAAGGTTTGTTTATGGCAGGGGACCACCAGATTGGCTTCCTTTTTTTGGATGAGAGCATTTTGGTTCTATTTGGGATGGCACGATTCATGCATGAGTGGATGTGCTCATACAGTGCCTTAGTGTAGGATTCAGCAGTTGAACTTTCAGTTCCCATCTGCATGGGTGTCATGAAGTTTGTCACTTCTGACTTGAGTAGCATAAAGTTGGCTTTGGAGAAGTTTTTTATGGTGGTTTCTTTACTGGGGGGGTGGGATGTGGATGTTAAGGGTGATTAGCTTATGATCAGACCTGACTAACGAGGGGGTGCCCATAGGTATGGAGCATTGATTTCCCATTTTGGTAATGACCAGGTCTAGGATATTGGAGCCCCTGGTGGGACTATGGATTAGTTCATCCAGGGCGTTGGAATTTATGAATTCCAAGAACCATTGCGCAAAGGTGTTGGGACATGAGTAGTTTTCCCAGTTAATGGCAGGGTAGTTAAAATCACCCAGTATTAGGGTGTTTGGTTCTATCTTAATATTTTCCAGTATGTTTAGAAAGGTGTAGTGAGAATCTTGGGGTATGGTGGGGGATCTGTAGCAAGCTACAATTTGGATTGCAGTCTTACCTAGTGTTAGTTGCACTTGGAGAATTTCAGACACATTGTGTTGGCCAACTAGCCTGGTGGTGTGAATATCCTTGGTGAATATTGACACTCCTCCACCTTTAGTGTTTCGGTCCTGGTTTGGTGGCCGAAAAGTGTGGTAAGAGTTGTAGACTCCTATTGCAGGGGTGCTCTCTGGAGCCTTGAACCAGGTCTCAGTTACTGCACAGATATCGATGTTCTCCATTTTTAGGAGTGCCTCGAGAGAGTGCATTTTGAGGTTTAGACTTCTAGCATTGAGTAGCATTACCTTCAGATTTTGCATGCTTGTACCTGTTACGGTGGTGGTTTTGTCCTTTGAAATTTGCCTAAAAAAGGCACTATAGGGGTGGCAAGAGCCTTAGCCAGTAACCTGAATCCCAGGGGCGACAGGTGCAGACCATCTCTGGCAAAGCATCGTGGTCTGTCAATCAGGTCATCCCAGGCAGACAGACACAAACTAAGAAGCCAACAAGGCCCTAATTCTTAAACTATTTAAGCTATCTAAATATAACAGAACTAACACACACTAAATATATATCTAACAAAAAGAACTTTTTAAAGACTTGCTGTTGATTTGTTTCTAAAATGGTCCGAGCTAGCTGGATCACCGAGATCTCTCTTGCCGCGGCAAAAAAGAAGTTATGTACTCACCATAACGTTCCATCTGATTAGTTTCTTCTGCACATATGGGTATTCAGATCCGATTCGGATCCGAGCCGGCAAAACTTTTACAAGCATCAGCTCCTATCTCCAAGCTCCTCCCCTACCTATAATACATCACTTCCTCCTGACTAACCCCAGATCGAGATTGCTGTCACTAACTAGCAACGTAACCCACAATCCAAACAGGGTGAGACCTGAATAGCGAGGGGGATGGAAGGAGGGAAGGTGCAGAAGAATGAAGTCTAACTACTCAAATGGAACGTTAGGATGAGTACATAACTTCTTTATCTGAAGTAGTTAACTTCATTCTTTCTGCACATATGGGACAGAGTCCCCAGCTACTAGTATTCCTGGGAGGCCCTTATGGAAGGATATTTCTGAGCACCGCAGAACCAAAGGATACTCTCCCTCTAGAAATCAAATCTAATTTATAAAGAGAGATAAATGTATGCGAATTGGCCCACATGGCTGCCGCACAGACATCATCTAAAGGTACTTTTGACCAAAAAGCTGCAGAAGTGGCCATTGATCTAGTGGAATGAGCCTTCAGTAAGTCAGGAGGAGATAAGCCTTTGTCCTTGTATACTTGTGCAATACAAAGAGTGATCCACCTTGCTAAGAACACTTTTGAAACTGCTTTGCCCAAACATGGTCATGAAAACAAGACAAACAGTTGATCCGACTTTCGGTACGGTTTAGTCCTATGAAGGTAAAAACTAAGCTGTCTATGGACGTCCAATAAATGGAGTCTATATTCACCTTTATTTTGGAAATTTGGGAAGACTGGCAAATTTATAGATTGGTTAATATTGCCTGCTGAGGACACCTTGGGAAGGAAGGAGGGGTTTGTACGCAGCGAAACCCTGTCTTTGTGAAAAATCAAATAGGGGGCACGGAGGATAAGGCCTGCAACTCTGAAACCCTTTTAGCTGAGGTGATGGCAACCAGGAATGCTGTCTTCCAAGACAAGAATTTCTTAGGGACTGAACCGGCAGGTTCGAAAGGCGTAGAGGTCAATGCTTGAAGGACTAAAGTCAGATCCCAGGGAGGAACTGTCTCTAACTGGAGGTCGCAAAAGAAAGGTGCCCTTCAGGAACGCTTTACACAATTTGGCAAAGGCCAGAGCAACCTTATTTTCGCCTACATGGAAATTAGAGATGTCAGCCAGTTGAACCTTCATGGAGAAAGAACTTGCGCCCGACTGAAAGAGACCAGCCAAAAAATCTAAAATGACTGGAATGGGGGCTGTAAAAGGGTTCTGATTGCGTTGAGAGGCCCAAACGGAAAAACGTCTCCACTTGCTACGGTAGAGTTTCCTAGTGGAGACTTTGAGAGATGCTACCAGAATGTTCTTAACAGGGGATGAAAGTCCAGGAGTCCTGATGATCATGCGAACTGGAGCAGCCACGCCGTCAGCTTGAGACTCTCCAGGTTGGGCAGTGGCAAGCCCGAAGGATGAGCAAGTAGATCTGGGCATGGATCTAGAGTCCATGGAGGAGCCAAAAGGGTGAGACCATAAGAAGGGAAACCACACTTGGCAAGGCCAGAAGGGAGCTATGAGAATGACGTTGCACTGCAACCGGCAAGCTTTCTGAAGGAACTTCGGTATCAGAGGTAACGGGGGATAAGCATAAAGTAACCCGGGAGGCCAAGCATGGACTAGAGCGTCCCTTGGGACATCCCCTGGAGGGGGGATCAGAGCGAAGAAGTTGCTGCACTTCGTGTTGGAAGGCGACGCGAAGAGGTCGCAGCAAGGTTAACCCCATATGAGGAAGATTCTCTTCACCACCGATGGATTTAGGGATCACTCGTAAAGCAGGATGATTGCCCGGCTTAGACTGTCCGCTAAAATGTTGGAGCGGGATATGCATTGCTATCAGAAACCGGTTGGTGGATATGGCCCACTGCCAAACTCTCATGGCCTCGCGACAGAGGGTAGGATCGGGTCCCTCTCTGCTTGTTGATATACCAGACTACTGACATGTTATCTGACTGAATGGCCACTGTCCCTGGAGGTAAGGACAGGATGGAAGGCTTTCAACGCTAAAAGCACTGCGCTCATCTCCAGGACATTGATGTGTAGCTTGGTCTCTAGTAGGGACCACGTGCCTTGGACTGTTCTTCCCATGAAGTGCCTCCCCCCACCCGAGCTGGGAGGCGTCCGTGGTTACCGTGGCTTGGGCCGGCGGGGCTAGAAAGCTGCACCCCGCAAGTATGTCTGATGACTGAAGCCAGCACTGGAGTGACATTCTGCATGTCTGGTTGATTCAGATTTGGAAAGTCAGTCATCGGGAGGTCTAGCCAGGACCATTGAACTGCTAGATTCCACTGAAGAGTTCTCATATGAAAACATGCAAGAGGGAGAATGGAAATGGAGGCTGCCATCGAACCCAAGGCCCTGAGAACATCGCCTGTTGTGACTACAGAGTCCTTGGAGACAGCCGACACGTGGAGTCTGAGATTTTCTATCCTTTCCGGGGTGAGAAAGATCTTTGACTGAATAGTATCCAACCGTGCCCCGAGGAAGTCTATGACCTGAACCGGAGCCAGGTGGGACTTGTGGTTGATCGTGATGCCTAACGTGAGCCAGACCGAGAAAGTAGTGTAGGGCCTGGCACAAGAGCTGTTTGGTGGATGCAGCGAAGAGCCAGTCGTCTAGGTAGGGGAATACCCGAATGCCCTGAAGTCCCAGGTGAGCCGCTACGACTGCCATTACCTTGATGAACACCCTGGGGGCTGTGGTGAGACCAAAGGGTAGGGCTCTGAACTGAAAGTGACCGGCCCCCTAGCCGGAAGCACAGAAACCTCCTGGAGCTTCTGTGGACCTTGATATGATAGTAAGTGTCCTGGAGGTCTAACGAGCACATCTAGTCGCATTCTCTTAGAAACGGTAGAATGGACTGTAGAGTGACCATCTGGAATTTTTGTTTCTCTACCAACAGGTTGAGGATAGACAGATCCAGTATGGGCCTGAGGTCCCCCGTCTTCTTTGGCACTAAAAAGAACCTGGAGTAGATGCCTGATCCGGACTGGTCGGGGGGGACCGGTTCGATGGCTCGTTTTTGTAACAGTTTCAAAACCTGTAAAGCTGCGGCCTCCCTGTGATCAGGTGGAACATCTGGGAGGAGTGCTGGAGTTATGGGAGATGATATGAAAAGGGATAGAATAGTCTCTGGATAGGATGTTTAACACCCAGCGGTCTGTAGTAATGGACTCCCATGCCGCTGGATGTAAGGAGAATCTTCCCCCGACTACCTCCAGAGTAGAGCAGTCGGGCAACCCCTCAGGGTTGCTGTGCGGGCCTGTCGGAAAAGGGTTCCCTTTTCCCAAAGTTTCTGGGACCCAGTCTGCCTCTGGGATGACGTCTGTCTTGTCCCCCTCTGCCTCTGGGGAACGAATAGTCCTGAGTGTCCCAGAAAGACTGTGATTTCCAGAACCACATCTTCTTTTGCTCCTTTTGGTTCCTTGAATAGGATCTCTGGGGTTAGAGAAGCGGATTCTGACGGCAGACAAAGTCTTTCCGTCCTTCTCACTCTGGGTGAGCGTGTCACGTACTGTCTTCCCAAAGAGGGATGATCCATCGAAAGGGGTGTTAATAAAAGATGCCTTAAAGGGGTCCGCAAATTGACACAGTCTGATTCAGGCGTGTCACCTCAAGGCAATGCCTGTACCAGCAGCTCTAGCGGCTCCCTCCGTAGCATGGGAGAGGAGACGCATAGATGTATTGGTCACTGATTTCAGTGTAGTCATCTTCGCAGTAAAGGACTGCTTGTCCTGCTGTGGCAGACTCCGGGGGCGACTCAGTTAGTTCCGTTATAAGATCACGCTGCAGTCGGGTAACATGTGCCAAGTAATTCAGCGCATGGATAGAAAAAGTTACTGACTAGTACGTACGCTTCCCGAAATGATCCATCGACCTGGACTCCTTTGTCTGGTGGATGGACCGAGGAACTCTCGTGCCAGCTTCTTCTTTGTGGCAGCTGCAACCAAAGTCTCCACAGGGGCTCCTTTGGACCATGCCTGCCTATCAGATGGCGGGGAAAGAATTTTGTCTGGTCTTTTTGGTATAGGTTCCACGGTGTCAGGATCCTTCCATGCCCTAGTGTTGGAGGTCTACCAAAGGTTCGGCTGGTGGGGAAACCCAGGAAGTAGATGGGCCCACGCCAAAGGCCTCCAGAAACACGGACTCGTCCGCAGAGGGTTTGGGGGCTGACCAACCTCCTCTTTGGTGGAGGATCTCCATAATATCTCCGAAGGAGACATCCTCGGGAGGTGATCTGGAGGGAACCCTCTCCTTCATCTAAGTCTGAATCAGTGGTAATGGACTCAGGGGAGTCCAAGTGCCTCCTTTTACACTTGCGTTTACGAGGTTCCTCTCCAGTGGGGTTTTCTGAAGAGGACTCGTAAGCCACCGGGGGTTCTGGAGGGGGGGGGCAACCTGGGGTTGCTTTGGCACGGGCTGTCCCTGAGACAGGGTGAGGGGAGCAGAATCCGAAAACAGGGTAGGATCCGAGTAGGTGAGCTGTGGTCTCAACCCCTAGGAGAGAACCCTTTCCACTGCCCTGAATGCCGATGGAGAGCCCACCTCCGTAACCCATAAGGATGAGGCCCTCCCCGGGTCCGAAGCAGGGATCGGAGCCGAAGGCAGGGTAGTCTGGGCACCAAGGATGGGATCCGAAAGAGAATGACCTCACCCTCAGGTCAGACTCCCTGACCATGACCCCAAGAGTCTCCTGGATCTGAAATCGGATCCGAGGAACTCAAGGTGACGGCCGGTGTCGAGGAAATGAGAACAGTCGGTGCTGAACCAACCGCTCCAAAGGGCCTCTTACCAGAGAACCCCGAAGCATCGGGTTGGATTGGGGAAGGAGAGATTGGGTGAAATAGAGTTGTAGAAGGACCCTCTCCGATGGGAGAGGGACCTGGTAAGACCCCCATCTGAATCTGATTCTGGATGAACCTCATCAGCCTGTCCATGTCAAGGTCGGAGACACTCCGAGTCGACCTTGAAGAAGAAGCGACCGAAGCGGGTCTTGGCTGGATTTGAGGGGAGTGCCTCGGCTCTGAGGGCTCCATCAGCTCCGGCAAGAAACGGGGAGAGCGGAGCCGAGGAGAACGGGACCTGGGAATTTTAGAACAGGGGCTGGAGAAAGACTCCCTGTCGGGGGATCCTTTTCTAGGCCTGTCCCTCTCTTTATGGCGCTTCTCCCTCTCTCTGTCCCTACCTTTCTGGGATGAATCTGAGGCCGCAGGATGAGTGGGAGGTTGAGTCCCTGCCTGCAAGAAGTCACTGGCTGGAGCGGAGACAGAGGCAGACTCTAGGGCAGAAGCTGGCAGCTGACCCTTGGCCACAAGCTTAGCCCAGCGGTCTTTCAAGGCCCTGGGGTTAAAACCCGCACAAATGTCGCAGGAGGCTGACAAATGGGAGACCCCTAAACAAAAAACACACAGTGTGGCCATCGGCTGGTGAGAGCTTGTGACCACACACTGTGCATTTTTTAAAAAGAACTTTAGGCTGTTCAGCCATAAGAGCGGAACAGTAACTAAACCCTAGGGCCCACACACACACACACACACACACACACACACACACACACACACACACACACACACACACACACACACACACACACACACACACACGGGATGGGGCCTAGGCGGGAACTAAAACTACCAACAAGCTACACAGAAAAAAACTTTTTTTTAACACGACGACCATGTGTGAAGGGGGGGGGGAGGAAAAGGGGAACAGGTACACACACACTAACTGTACTGAAGAGAAAAAAAAAGAAAGAAACCTTACCACCTTCGCTTAGAGCTCAGAGACCACGATGCTAACTCTTAGAGCAGCAAACGAGATCTGGGGTTAGTCAGGAGGAAGTAATGTATTATAGGTAGGGGAGGAGCTTGAAGCTCGGCGCTGATGCTTGTAAAAGTTTTGCCGAATCGGATCCGAATACCCATGTGTGCAGAAAGAATGAAGCTAACTACTTCAGATCTAGATCGGAGGTAATTCCAGCAGTGCATTGTGGGATAAGGGGCTGGGGTCTCGAGCTACTGGCAAACCTTGAGCTTGCTATCGGCCGGTGTCAGAGCAGAGGATCGGCTCCGAACTCATCAGTGAGAATAAACGGCGAGATTTAACAACTTCACATCTATTCTTAATAGGGTCATGAATCCCAAGTAAGGTATCAATACAATCCTTAAGTATCAGGCATTTCTCAAAGCCAACACTTCCAGGCCAAGCCATCTGGCACCTTAGCAGTGAGCCCTCAATTGCTTTTGTAGCTATATCCTTTTATTCTTAGTATTAGTTTCAAAATACACCAAAGTTCTGAAGGGCATAAAAGTATTTCCTTCTCATCTCTTGTATCAATGTTTTTTCTGATTTTACAGCTTTCTTTGTGAGCTACTGTTTCATCAAGCCTAATGAGAAAATTTTATTTTATTTGTACAAAACCATTAACACAAGTTGTAGGAGACTGCCAACCTGCTAAGGACGGTATAATGTCTTGTTATATCAACAATGCTTTTTTTGCTTTCTCTGCACCACTCAATCATTCGCGAATGCAGTCTGTATCCGCATGGCTAAACTTGAGAGAGCACACTGCACTACAAAATTCCCTTGTCTGAGTTTGAGCACTCCATCTGACAAATGCAGTGCATTTACAAGGTATACACACTATCACACCTATAATAGGCATGTTCTTACTACATTATCTGAGCAGATTTCTGCCAGTTCCAAAATGATGTTACTTATCAAATATTGGGCAATGCTGGTCACATTCCCCTTTGGTTTACCTTGTCAATAAAACAAACAATACACTCCGTTCAGTGCTGCCACCTGTCTATGCAGCAAGTGCAGCAGACCCTTTGTTTACAGACGTATGCAACAAAACTCAAATCCACACAAAGTCTAAATAATGTCTCCTATGGCAATGAACTACATGTTTACCTTCCAGCATTTCAGTACAATTACTTTCAACAGATTCAGCACGACAAAAGTGTTTTCTATCTGTGGCATTCTACAGAGATGCTAGTGTTTCTGATTCAATGGCATTATTTTTTCCCTTATCATAAAATACATATTTAGAATCTAGTGTTCTCCTTCTACTTGATGTAGGTCGTATTTTACTTATAACATCTGTAGTGGTAAACCAATATATATATTTTATTTATATAACTGCTAAAAATGCATCACACGAGTGTTTCTATTAGATACATGGTTTTGTTTAAAAGTAAATGAAAAAAGTGAATTTTAAGGTACAAGTACTATACGATTTAATATGTTTTCCGATACTTTTCCATGGTGTTGGCACACAAGTATATTTCCTCTCAAGGCAAAATGCAAATAAAATAATGCCCAAAAGACTGGTACAGCAAGATCCACATTTATATGCAAAACTTGATAAAGCCATATTTACAAAGGACCAAGTTTGTGTTAGAAGCTGATGAGTTTAAGTTTCATGAGAATTTCAAAGAAAAAGTGTAGTCATCTCAAGCTTGGCTGCCTAAATATTACCATTTAAGATTAATAGAGCACACTACTAAGTGCTACATTATTTTGTTAGCAGAGTTGCAGCTCAAATTCTACCTCCTCCTACATATATGAAAAGAAATAAATGTTATTCTGTAAAACCAAAAAAATATCTGTCCAATTTAAGTAAGATACGACATAATTAAATAATTCCTTATTACAAATCCTCTAGCTCAACCAACATTTTTTTTCTGCCCAAAGCTTTCTTGACAAAAAATGGTCCTAGTAAAAGCCACTTCTTGATGTATTTTGCTCTCTTAGGCTATGAGTGTGCAAGGAAAAGAGCTGTTGTTTCAGGCTATACAGACAAAAAAACTTGGAATGGATTAAATTAAAAGACGACTAAATAAAATAAAAAAAATAAACCAAATAAAAACATAAAATGGATTTTAAATAAAAGGTAAGGAAAGGTAAGGAAATCTGCAGAATAATTATATAACCAAGTGGACTCTTATTTAGATGAAGTGGGCCTTCTTTATGAAATTTTTTTTCCGGGTGGTCCCAGATAAATAAATAGTTTAGTAAGGTTTATTTATGTTTTCTATTTATTGGACTGTATCAACCGACACAAGGCTATCTCAGCTCCATTATTTTTTGGGGGGAAGACTATATTAATTAGATGGCCCTAACTAAGTAACTGTGATCTTAAATCGGAGTTTTCTACAGGACAGTACCCTTTACTACAACAAAATAAAAGGAGATTATAAAACAAAATTCTGGCCAAATAAATAATTCAGATAAAAATGACAGCTTCCTTCCAAGTGCCACACCCTCACAAAGTTAGCAGAAAATCGTTGACTCTCAAAAATTAAACCATAAATGACCCCAAAATGAGGTTGGGAAGACTAAGGGTGGTGTAGTCTATCTTCATTAAGGAAAGGCACACCTCCAGACTGGTTTGCCAGCATGACGCACTGGAACTATTCCAGGTACAACTAACAGCTGGCAAAACATCCATTCAAGTTACAGCTAGCTATAGACCCCCCACCACCACCACGACTCAGGACACCCACTCCTCTTACATGGATCTACTAGACTCCATCAAGGTACCCCCTAACACCCTGATCCTTGGTGACTTCAACTACCCCACCATAGACCGAGTGAACTATTCTTGCACTAATGCACTCTCTCAACGATTCCTCGACTTCATCAATTCTAATGCACTAGATCAACTAGTCTCATCCCCCACAAGGGGATGTAACATTCTGGCTTGGTTCTCACCAACATGGGTGACCACTGCACCACTCCCACAGTATGTTCTTTCCTGGTGAGATCAGATCATCGGACTGTCTCATTCGAAGTTCCAATCCCACCCAACCCCCCCAAGCTGTAACCAAGCTAAAAAACTTCTCAAAAGCTGACTACAACCTCCTAAGGGAGGGTTATTCTGTAGCTTCACACCACCGCTCTCCCCAGAGGATGCACACAACTATGCTGAGCAGTACGCCAATGCAGTTTACAAGCACCTGTACAACTGCATGGACTCAGCCATACCCAACAGTGCTAAAACCTGCTCTTCAAGGAAACACAAAAATGTTTGGTTGACATCCTCTATCAACAGGCTTTACAACAAATGGAAGAAACTGTTGTCCAAGGGTAAAAGGGAACAAATTCCAAATTGGAAAAACTCCATCCTTAGCCTCAAGAAGCAAATTACATCACTAGTGAAAACCTCCACGGCTAGTTATGAATCAAAACTAGCCTCCATAACAAAGGGAAACCATCAAGTCGTCTTCAGTTACGTCAGGAACCTCCATGGCAAAGCCCAGGTTTGTTCCAAATTTGTACTTAACAGCATCACTTACGCTGATCCTGTTGACTTGGGTTCAGCGCAAACTTCCCCCACCTGTACCCCCAAACTTCACCCACCTGTCCCCCCAAAGGCCCTTTTGACATCCCCAATACTTGGCCGGCAAGTTACATCTCCGTAGATAAAGTGTTACAGGCCCTATACAAGGCAAGGAACACAGCTTCCATGGGACCTGATAGTATCCCAGAATGTATTCTGCATCATCGCCAGCAAGAACGGTCTTCACCACTGAGCACCCTATTCAACCACAGCCTAAGTACTGGCTTCAATTCCAGCAGAGTGGAGAACCGACATTGGTCATCCCCTTGCACAAAGGTGGTGCCACTACTGACCCTGGAAACCATCACCCCATTAGATTGACAAGTCTGATCTGTAAAGCCATGGAGCATATTATTATGGATCTCATATACAAGGACATAGGCAATCTCAAAGCACTTGATCCTACCCAGTTTGGATTCGTCAAGGGCAGATATTGCCTGTTGAACCTGGAAGACTTCTTTGAGACCATCACCAAGGCCCTGGATCAGGAAAGGTCAGTACATACAGCTTTACCTCGACTTGGCCAAGGCATTCGACACAATTCCTCACTCAGGCATCATCGAAAAGCTAACACAACTTGGCGTAAATCCTATCCCATCAGGTGGGTGGCCAACTAGCTCACTGACAGGACCTTCAATGTCAAAATAGGCACCTCCACCTCCGATAGCAGATCTGTCACTAGTGGAATTACACACGGATCTGTTCTAGGACCCCTACTGTTTGGCTTCTATTTCTCAGAGGTATAGGTAAAGACAAAAGGCCTGTGGCTAACCAAGTTTGCCAACTACTGCACGTTGGTTGTGGTCATTGATGCCCCAAATGTTAATATACTGCAAGAGGGTCTCACAGCAACTAAATGACTGGTGTCAAAGTCATGGCCTCGAGCTAAATGCAAAAAAAAAATGTATCATCATACCAGTCGGCAAAAATACGACCCCTACTGGATTACCACATCAACAGCAAGCCCCTAGGCACACAACCTGTGGTTAGAGACCTGGGCACTCAAGTTGATTAACAACCTCATACTCGACCATCATGTAACGGCAGGGGTCAGAAAAGCCATTTACTTGGTTCATCTCAAAGTAAAGGGATTGATCTGTGTCTCGCCTACAAGGCAATCTCGGACACTGCCCTACTAGAAATGGTCCATATCCGTAAGTAACTCTTCACGCACTACCTGCTCAAAAGGCCTAAACCTAATATGTGACATCAACAAAGCGTGATGGAGAGACAGGTGTCTCTCCCAGAGGCTGCCCAGTCTTTGGAATAGACTTCCCATACACGTTAAACAAAGTACCTCACTGACCCAATTCAAGCACAACCTCAATGAATGGATGGGAAACCACAAATCTGTCCCAGGGGTTCCACATGCATCCCTCATTGACGGGGGCGACAGGTGCTGATTGAGGTTTCTTTCTGGGGATAAACTCTTGGCTAGGCTTGTAAGGGCCACAGGGCCATTAGCCTAGTAACCTCCTATGATGTATAAAATTAACTACCACAGAAAGCAGACTATATTATCTGTTAAAACTGCAAAAGAAGGTAAAACTAATTTGCTAGCAGCATATGAATACTATAAAGACTTGGGAGTACTTTATACTGACTAATGCAGATTAGAAGGCATTTCATTCTATGACATGATTTCAGTTACTTTTTGCAAGAATACATGACGTGAAAAAAAAAATGGACTGCCTGCTTCCAATATTGAAGTACACATGTTTTACTCATTCTTTTTCTCGCTGTCCATTTTGGCAAGTTTATAGTTTCATTTCTTAGTTCTTGATAATTGAGTTGGCTAGCAGTAACTATTACAGTTACATAGCACCATCTAACATTATTGGAGGTATATTATTGTATTTCATTTATTTGCAATGCTAAAGCCTGTAACCGAGTTCCTGAATCTATGATTTTCACAAGCAAAAAAGTAATAAAGACATCAATCACACCACATTAGTCCTTGTTTTTCTCCTCCTTAAAATAATGGGGAAGAGACATTTAGATAATGAATGTGAAACTGTGTTCTGTTTATTGTTGCTGCACTGTAAGGGTTACAATTTAATTACACTTGTCAAAATAATATATTTAACAAATGAAACTAGTCTCTCAACCTAAGCACTCAAAAAGCATCTTGCAGCCCAGCACTTGCTCAGACCTAATAGCAAGCACTAATATACCCTGACATTGATTGCCCAGCAGGGCAAGGCTCGTCATTCACCCCTCACCAACCAAGTGACTAAACAGCTCACCCTACTATTCAGGCATGACCAAACGGCAACTTCAGGTGCACTCTCCAGTCCAGCTGGTGAATCTGGGTATCCTGAGGCAATGCTACAACTGCCTCATGTACACAGACAACCCTCTCCTCCTACCACAAAACACTAACATATGCGAGAGATGCAATTATACAGCCAAACTGGAAGATAAGCCGTCTCCACCAAAGACTGGAACAGACAGTCAAGAGGAGAAGGTTAACACTTGCACCAAAACTCCAGCCACACACAGACCTACTAAAACAGCACTGGCAAAAAATACACACAAATACACAAAATCATACTCTGAGGCTCTAAATAAAAACCTGCAAAAGCATCACAGACCTCCAAAGCAGACACCCAAACAACCTGCACTTCCTGTCACAAACCAGACAACACATAAAACACAAAATCAGTGCGCCGCACAACCACAGCCCTTAAGGCAAAATAACATATCTAACACACTAGTAATGGGTGACTATTGTCAGGCACAATGACGTCCCACTCACTAGGCTGGACAAGCAGAAGGTTACTGTTAGCTGCCTGTTGGGTGCCAGAATCCGCCACATAACACAAGCACTCAGGTCACTCCAGAACAAGTACAAATATGACTCGTCATTGCTTATGCTGGTGTGAATGACCAGAGACGTACCTCCCTAGACTACATGAAAGGAGACATGGAAGAGCTCTCTCATTATGTAGCCCAGGCTGGTATGACCCTGACACTGAGTAGCATCCTGCCCTCACCAAGAATGATACCTCAGTATAAAGAAAAAATTATCAATTTCAACAATTGGCCAAGCTTCTGGTGTCATTCAAAGGGGATCCAGTGTGTCAGCCTGGGACAACATGCTCGATAAGCCGCATTGCTTCACAAGAGACGG
Organism: Protopterus annectens; assembly: GCF_019279795.1. Taxonomy (NCBI): domain Eukaryota; kingdom Metazoa; phylum Chordata; order Ceratodontiformes; family Protopteridae; genus Protopterus; species Protopterus annectens. The sequence continues at coordinate 521,549,552 of NC_056725.1, read as the reverse complement.
CTTGTACCTGTCACCCCTAGGCTTTCGAATACTGGCCAAGGCTCTTGCTGCCCCCATAGTGCCTTTTTTAGGCAAGGCTCAAAAAAGTCAAACCCACCTCCGTAAACAGCACAATTAACAAAAAACTGAGGGTTATGCTACTCAACGCCAGGAGTTTAAATCTCAAATGACGCGCTCAAAGCACTCCTCAGTATGGAGAACTTCGACATCTGTGCAGTAACTGAAACCTGGTTCAAGGCTCCAGAGAGCACCCCAGCACTACCAGGCTACAACTCATACCACACGTTTCGGCCACAGAACACTGACCGAAACACAAAAGGAGGGGGTGTATCCATATTCATCAAGGATACCTATACCTCCAGGTTAGTGATGCAGCAGGATACCTTTGAGATCATCCATGTGCAACTAACATCGGGCAAATCTGCAATGCAAATTGTGGCCTGCTACAGATCACCCTCCATGACCCAGGACCACCACTCCACCTTTCTGGAGACAATGGAAAACATGAAGGTCCTATCAAACACCCTGATATTGGGTGATTTCAATTACCCTACCATTCACTGGGAAAACTACTAGAGTACAAATTCCCAGGCCCAGCACTTCCTGGAATTTATCAACTCAAATGCCCTGGATCAGTTGGTAAACTCCCCTACCAGAGGTGAAAACATATTGGACCTGGTCATCACCAACATGGACGACAGGTGTTCCACACCAGAGGTCAACCCATCACTGGTTAGATCAGACCATAAACTAAACACTCTGGATGTCCACACCCCACCACCACCCCCAACTAAGGAACCCACAGTAAAAAACTTTTCTAAAGCAAACTTCACCTTACTTAAGACAGAGGTGGTAAGTTTCACAGCCCCCATGCTAAAGGATAATGCTGTCCAAGATGCAGAAACCTTTACAAATGCACTCTATGGAGCACCTACAAGGATGCATGGATTGTGCCATCCCTAGCAAAACCAAGACTTGCTCCTCTAAGAGAAGGAAACCAGTATGGTGGACCCCTACAATAAACAGGCTATAAAACAGGTGGAGGAAACTAGTTCAGAAAAAAGCAAATCCCAAGTAGGAAAGACATCCCTGATCAGTATCAGTAAGAAAGTGAGGTCCCTCATGAAATCATCCAAGGCTAACTTCAAAAGAAAAATAGTCAAGGATTAAAAAGATAACCACAAAGCCTTCTTTAGCTAGGTTAAGAATCTAAGTGGCAACTCGCAGATGTGTACTGAACTAGTGAAAAATAGCACAAAATATACTGAATCTACTGATATTGCCAGCATCATGGCAGATCACCCCCACCTCTCACCTCCAAAAGGGCCCACAACAATACCGGAAAAGTGTAGTGTCCCAAAAAATCACAGACGCACAGGTGAAAACAGCCCTTTCAAAAGCCAAAAACACAGCGTCAATGGGACCAGATGGTGTCCCAGGCTGCGTCTTGCACGAACTACAGAACAAACTAACCCCCCACCTAAACACGCTGTTCAACCTCAACCTCTCCACAGGTAATGTGCCCATAGAATGGCGCATAGCAATGGTTATTCCTCTCCACAAAGGAGGGGCCACAACTGACCCTGGTAACTATCACCCCATAAGCCTGACTAGCCTGGTCTGCAAGGCTATGGAGCGCATCATCATGAAACTCATTAAAGACATTGGGAACCTCCAAACACTTGACCCGACCCAGTTCGGCTTTAAGGGCAGATCATGCCTACTAAACCTGGTTGACTTCGAGACAGTCACCAAGGCCATAGACGAGGGAAAGGTGGGTCACACAGCCTACCATGACCTCGCCAAGGCTTTCAACACCATTCCCCACTCGAGTATTACAGAAAGACTCACCAGCCTGAACATAAACCCCTACGTCACGAGAGGGCTGCCAACTGGCTTATAGACAGAACTCACACGGTAAGAATAGCAGGCTCCAGGTCCGACTCTAAACCAGTCACAAGTGGTGTCCCGCAAGGCTCGGTCCTGGGACCCCTACTGTTCGGCATATACTTCTCAGACGTACAGGCAAACACAGGAGGACTATGGCTAACCAAGTTCGCCGATGACTGCAAACTGGGAGCCATAATTGACTCTCTGGCTGACACAGAAATCCTCCAAAAGGACATTACTGAGACGGACACCTGGTGTCAAAGTCATGGCCTCAAGCTAAATGCCAAAAAATGCATAGTCATCCCGTTTGGGAAAAACGAAACGCCCACAAATTACCACATAGGTGGCAGCCCCCTTAATACAGAAGGGGTAGTAAGAGATCTGGGGACCCAGGTAGATAGTAATCTCTCCTTTGCCAATCATATTGCCAAAGTAGTTAGGAAATCCTACGTGGCCCATCTAATTACTAAAGGCTTCGCATCTAGAAATAAAGAGGTTATAGTGCCCCCCTACTAGTCACTCAGACCCATCACAGAGTACAATGGCCCATTTGGGATGTAGCTCACAAGACACTTCCAACAGCTGGAAAGACAAAAGTACCTCACCAAGAGGATTACTGGTCTCAAACATATGTCCTATGCAGCCCGACTGAAAAAACTCTGGCTGTACTCAGTGGCATATCACTTACTCAGAGGTGATGTCTGCCTGACTTACAAAGCCATGTCCAACTCCGAACTGATGGATATGCTCCACCTAAAGAAATCCAAGTCACTGCGAGCCACATGTTCTAGTGAGCTAAACCTCGCCACAACAATAAATAGAACATGCTGAAGGGCTAGATTCCTGTCACAGAGACTCCCCATGCTTTGGAACAAAATTCCAAATCACATCAGGCAGAGCCCCTCACTAACACTCTTCAAGAGAAACCTTGACGAGTGGATGGGTAACAGAAAATACACCCCTGGGATCACTTCATTGGCTCTGCTTGACAGAGGATCAGTTAATTAATGGGGCGGCGAAAGCAGACACACTCTGGCTAGGCTTTTAAATGCCCTTGGGCAGATAGCCTAGTACCTACCTATGAACCTAAATAATATTTGAAGCTTACAAATATTAAAATTTAATGCTACAATCTTTAAATGGAGTCAAAGATTATTTCAGGTAGGTAATTAATGGCTTTCATGAGTACTTGGCCTAAAATGAAACCTAGAGTCACTATCAACAAGAACAGAAAGTGTGTTTAGTAATCAAATCTAACAGAAATTTGTTTGCTTGTTGCTTTATTGCAATTGTCAGTATGTTATGTAAAATCTTGGACTAGCAAGTTTTAGCACCAGACAATAGATGTTCACGTCTGACTGTTAGCTTAGTTGAACTAAATATTTATGCTGCTCTGTCGAAGACAAATAAAAATTATTATTGTGCATTTCCTTTCTTTTTCCAGAGCAAATAAAATCTAAGATAATCAGTGGGCAAAAGTGTTTGCCATCAGCCAAAGCCATAGTCCAAAGTCAATAAATAACCATGTTTTGCAAGAGCAGCTGAATTTTATGCATTTCTCTTTCTTCATAGCTATAAAATTAATCTTTTTTGTTATCCGCGGTGGTGGTGCTGCAGTAGCGCTGTCGCCTCACAGTAAGACGCTCTCTGGTTCAACTCTCAGCTAGAGCGTCTTCTGCGTGGAGACATGTATAAATGGGCGTACCTTCGTTGAAGGTTATGCGTTAGGGCTGGCAACTCAGCACGTAAAAATCAACTGCCAATCATTAGCGGACCGGAGTTCTGCTGTGGCGACCCCTAACTGGGAAAAGCCGAAAGACACAACAACTATGTAAAAAAAAAAATTAAAGTCAACATTTAAACTTTGTGCGGTAACTATATTTTTTTTATTTAATTTAGTGACAGTTGCTTACCAGGAAAGTCTGACTGGGTAGAATACCATTTTCAGTGGTGGCCTGGGGGGAAAAAAAACAACACTTATCTAAAACTAAATCTCTTGTTTGATCCCTATAACTACAGCACAATAAGCAAGTACTTTTTAAAGTGATATCTTATTTAAAGGTTAATATTAAAAACACTGAACACTTTTTCTTGTGTGACAGCTCAGAAAAAAAAATAATTAAATTTAGCATCATCTAGGCCAATTAGGACCTCGTTTAATATACATGATTTTTATTAAAATTTTGATGCATCTTTGTTAAAAGGGATGCTTTACTGATGTTGTTTGCACATTTCTCTCGTCACTGCACATGTGATCTCACATTTATTGTAATTGTCTTCTGCTCCTCTAGCTGCCACAAATCCCCTCTAATTTTCCAGAACCGAACAGACTCCCACTAAACCAGCAAAGTCACAACTGAAAAGCAGCTATACGTATACCTATGTGCTCAGTTAAAAATTATACCACCATTTCAAATTAGAAATGCAAACAGAAACAAAGGAAAGAATAGAAATTTGACAATGACTCTTATGAATGCTCCACTAAGGACAACAGCTGTTATCATGCCACCAGTAAGCAAACCAAATTTTCTCAATACTCGCTAGGTACAACATCTACTGCAAGTTAAGTTTTGATTTCACTTTACATGTATCTTGTGAACTGAAGAGAGAATTTATCTACCCTGACATTATTGCTCGACCCGCTCAGTTCGCCCTCACTCTGCTCCCCTACCCCCATCCCCACACACCTCCTCTTCCAATAAAATTCCTCTTCCAATACATTTTTACATAACCACTCCCACTTATCAGAAACAGCCAATCAGAAGACCTTAACACACCTCATGTAAGAAAATCCCAACAACTAGCTACTTGATCTGCATCCTTCACTATCCACTTCAAGCGCTTAACCCCTTCATACCCTGTCTCTACCAATTCCCTCCTGTTCTCCTGAATGCTATAAATACATCCATCATACAACCCATTGATCAAACAAATTTCTTACATCACATACTTCTTTCCTAATTCCTCTCCTTATCTTTATATTCTAAAAAGCTACCAAAGATATAAAATGTTATCACCATAGACTACAATTTTTATAATCCTCTCCCTAGCTGCTCACTTGACTAGTTATCACCCTCTCATACTCACGTCTCAGTCGTGCCATAAAATCACTACCTCTTTTCCACAAGAGAAACACCTAAACAATGAAATGTCCCCAGCTAACTATGATACCACATTTATCAAACAACTTACTAGCTATATTGTCCACAATGGTACAACTAATATCTCCCTTACTTATCACAAACGCTTCTCAAAACTTCTAAACAATCGTTAATATAGCTTCTAAAATTTATGATAAGCGGAGACATACATCCAAACAAAAGGCCTCAAACCCATCCCAAGACTAACAAAGATCCTTTTCAGAGACATAATATAATCAATCAATCTATCCTGTAAAGGCTCAGACCTACTGCTTCGCAATTTAAACCTTAGAAATATTGTTAACACTCAGGAAGTCCATGCCACCCATCTCACTCTATTCATCAGATATTGCCACACTAACTAAAACTTAGCTTAAACACATCAAAGACAGTGATATCACTCCCTGAGGTTACAATATCCTAAGATTAACAAAAAAAAATAAACAAGGTGAAGGAGCAGCAATTATGAACAAAAACAATCTCCTACTACAACCACCAAATCAAACTCTTCCAACTTTTGACAATGCTGAGATACTACCGACAAAACTTCAAATAAATCCAAACACCTAGTCATAATAACCACCTATATACTACCATGAAACAACCTTGCTACCATACAGCACTTCCTAAATTGGATTTCAAAAACAGTTACTGACATAACCATCATTATGGGTGATTTCAATACAAATTGGACATAGTGTAATTTCCAGACTCCCAACATTTACATTAACTTTTATGGCTTCACACAAATTATTTAATTCCTAGACTCCCAACATTTACATTAACTTTTATGGCTTCACACAAATTATTTAATTCCTACCAGAATAGACAAAAAAAACCTCAAACAGGCAGACCATCTTAGACTTGACATTAACTAACAAACCCTCTCAATACCAACACTGTGGCCGTCTCTTGACAGCCTCAGTGACCACATACTAACCTATCTACTTAGCAGTACAAATTCACTCAAATATACCAATTGTCTAATACAGAATACAAAAAATTTCAACCCCCACACATTGATAGCCACTCTCAAACAATGTAATTAGACCCCCCCCTTAAGACTATGGCCCTAGATTCAGCTGTAGGATACTTCAATGGCACATTCCTCAAAATACTAACATCGCGCCACGTAGGACAATCCCTATCAAAGCAAATTACACTCCATGGCCAACCAACAAAACAAAAATCCTCCTTAAACTAAGAGACAAAGCATGGGACCAATGGCACACCAACAAATCACAGCCAAATTGCTTAGCCTACCAAAAACTTAGAAACAAAGCCAAAAACCAAATCAAATATGAAAAAAAAAATACTATAATAATATACAACAAAAATATCAAACAAATCTAAAAAAATTTTGGTCCACAGTATATATATATAAAAAAAAAATACTCCAACCTAGGCAAATATCAACTCCACCCCCTACCACATCAAATAACATAGGGACCACCGCAGAACAATTTTACAAATATTTCACTGACAGCATTCTATCACTCATCAAAAATAGCTGCCCCACTCAATCAGCTACACGTACTATAACCAATAACAATGCCTTCTCCTTCCAACCCATCCCTACAAACACCATCCTAAAACAACTTAGAAAGGTAAAATCAGATAATCTACCAGCTAACTTTCTTAAGGTAGCACCTGAAGCAATCTCTTACCCAGTCTCAATACTCAATCAAATCAATCCATTTCCGAACAAAATGTCCCCAGATCTGGAAAATATCATACAAATTCCCCCTATACAAAAGGCGGAACCTCCACAGAGCTGTCAAATTACAGACCTATTACCATCTTATCACCCCTATCCAAAATCCTAGAAAGGTATATTCACTCAACTTCTCCAATCGCTCTCAAATGGACTGCTAGTTAATTCTCAACACAGATTTAGGCCCAACCACAGCACCACTACTGCCCTCCTAGGTTTTACCAATGCCATTAAACAATACCAAAATGAAAGTACAACAGTTTCAGTCTTTCTTGATATATCAAAAACCTTTAACACAGTATCGCATCCCAAGCTACTGGCTGCTCTCAGTAACCTATATCTCAGCCCCTCTGCCATCACCTGATCCCAAAGCTACTTAACTGGGCACCAACAAGCCATGAAATGGTTACAAGACCTCTTCCCTTCACTTCCAGTCTCATCAGGAGATTCACACAGATCTATCTATACTTGGCCACCTTCTTTTCAGTATATTCACTAATGACCTTACTTCAGGCACCCCCTCCCAGCCTCTCTCATCCAGTATGCAGAGGACTCAACACTTGTGTGCTTCCCCTACTGTACAACAACTACATGAAATTACACAAAAATCCTTTACTGCAATTGAAACCTGGTTCTGTAACTCGCAGCTTATTCTAAACCCCAGCAAAACCAAGCTTATGATCTTCCAAACCACGACAGCTTCAGACCCCCAGCCAACATTCCTTACCACTACTACTGATAACACAACCATTACATCTGAACCCCAAACAAAACTACTAGGAGGAGTGGTAACTGACAACAATACAAGATTTGACCAACATATCTCACAAATAATCAAAAAGGTACATAAACTAGGAACCCTATACAGAAATAATTCCTAACTATTTGTACTAGGATTGCTACCACCAGAACCCACCGCCTATCCACACTCCTTTACACCTTTTATATACTTATCAACCTTAGGAAAACAGAGCTTAAAACATGTTATAACAAGATATCATATTTTACTACCAACTCAACACACAGGTCACACCACTGTCTCGCCCTAAAATAACTTTCTTGGTTAGAGCCACCCCAGGTACTATCATCTAATCAATTGATAATGGCTTATAAAATACTCTACCAGCCTGAAAAAAACACACCAGCCAATCAGCACTTAATAGTACTTTACTCCAACAATCAAACACTTAGATCCTCCTACAAATCTTTACTAAAAGTAACCAGGTCTACAAATACGGCAGGAGACTCTTTACACTACAGCCATGTGGCAAACACCTGGAACACACCTCCAAGACTCTATTAGATCCGCAGCAATTATTATTCACTTTTAAAAAACTACTCAAAAATCACTTATTAAACACACAGTTCTGTTCATGCTACAGTCCAGGATAACTTTACAGTATTTATAAGACTACCCCTTCCCCCACTTTAAAAATGACACACCAAGCTAGCCATGATACTGACTACCCTAAGTTCTTTCCTTCCAAAACACTGTCAGCATCCCACCTATCACTAACAACCTACTCCCCATCATTCCCTACATAAAACAAAATTATCTCAAAAGTTGCAACTTGCAAAGGCTGAATGTTTAAACAAAACATTAATTCCCATATATCTGTTAGGAATATCTGCTAATAAATTTCTATAATGTTTTTCTACAGTTACTGTCATTCTGCTCTGTGTTTAATATCAACCAGTGTTATACCGTTATACTGTATTTTATCACGGTATAATCTAGTTATGTTCTATACCAAGCAATGTTATGATGAATAACAATGTTATGCTGCCTTTATACTGCATTTTAATCTCTGTACAACCTACTTGTACACGGAATTTTTTTATGTATATTATTCTTGACTTCCATCTACATAAAGCTTTTCTTCCAGGGCTTCTGCTGAAAACAGACACGTATGCATTTGGACTTTCCCAGTAAATAAAAAGTAAATAACCAAGCTGTCTTGGACATGTGCTCACAAAAAAATGTTTTTCTAAAGTTAAAGATTACAGATCTGAAATCCCTTTAAAATGCAAAAAAAAAAAAAGTTAGTAGTCAATAACAAAAAGTTTTAATCTGTTCATAGTTGATAACTAGGCTAATGGCACAAGAGCTTTTACAAGTCTAGCTAATACCCAGGATATGACATTTCAAAATTCCTCAGATATGGAACAGGGTAGTATCAACGTAGTGTGTCTTTGGGTGTTGGAGCCTTGAGTTATTTTACAGACTGCCTCTGTCCAGAAGGGACATGGGCAGTTCTTCAGTGTGAAAGGTTCGATTCCTTCCATCTTTATTTCTAGCTACTGTGTCATTTAGAGAAACTAACGTAATAGGCAAGTTTCAAATTGTAGCCTTTTTTTTTAATTTATTTTTTTTAAGACAAACATCATCTTTGATTTATCACGACATAGGCAATCATATTTATATAAATGAAAAAACTTGTTGACATTAATAATGTAAACAGCTTAAGTCAAACATTAACAAAGCTTATTCAATTCCTAGCTTCCCTTAAACCTCATTTCTCCTGCAAAACATTCATTCTGCATGGACTGTTCCCGCAATTCCCATTTTTCTATGTAATTTGCTCCTACCCATTTCTAAAGATTCCATTTCTAGTACTTTTACCTCTGTTGCTATAGCTACTGCATCTAGTATAACTGGCTTAAACTTTGGATTTCCATTTTCTAGTAATTGCTTTTTTGGCAGCCACCAGAATTAAACTCAGCAAGACCTTACTATGTCTAGTCAATTCTGACACTGTATCACAGCTCAAAAAATTATTTTCTTAGTTGCACCATTTTGCTCACCCAGGGTTTCTGACAGTAGTCTGCAGGGAATTTTTAAACTCTGCCAACTCATTACACTCCCAAGAATATGTTCCCAATTACCTTTTTCTTCCCCTTCACATCTCCAACATTTGCAATCTACCCAAGGAAAAATTCTTTGGAATCTACTTTCGGTATAATTACACCTATGGAAACACCTCCAAGCAAAGATACTAAATCTTTTTAGACTACATTGTATATTTGGGAGCCATATATACATATAACTCCTTATTTGTTTCTCTGAGAATTGTTTATCCAATGTCTTTTTTCTCAGTCCTTTCTAACCTTGTCCGATTGTTTCCTACAGTTATCATGCAATATTTTACACACCCTATTAATTGTCCCTTTTATAACAGCAGCTTCTGTTCTATAATCTACTAAAAACTCTACCAGTGCTGGTCTTAAGATCTCCCTAACCCCTTCTCTTTGCCTACACTTCCATCAGTCCTTGATAGGGTAGGCAATCTCTAGCTTGCAGTCCAAATTAATTATTGGCCTCTTCCCATTCTATCTTTCCCTCTCTGATTATGTGTTCCCAATACCTTGATTCATTTACCAGTTTTCTCTATAAATTTCAGCCCCCTCTTACCTATTTCTCTGTACCCCTCAATGCAGTCATCCCTACTGGCAGAATCCCCTTTCTCCATTCTCATGCTGGTATAGTTCTTAGAATACTTTATGAATATAAACACTATGTATTGGCCATTGTTCTTCTCAAGGATCGGAATTCAAAATCCTAGTCCTTCCTTGTTTCTTGAGCCCCCCCCCCATTTCATCATCACTTTCCACGTTGAATTATAGCTTTCTGCTTATGGTATGTATAGGAGCCTTAACTGTGCAGCTCTGAAATGTTGGGTCTTTCGGCTTTTCCCAGTTAGGGGTCGCCACAGCGGAACTCCGGACCGCTAATGATTGGCAGTAGATTTTTACGTGCCGAGTTGCCAGCCCTGACACGCAACCTTCAACAAAGGTACGCCCATTCACGCATGTCTCCAGACAGAAGACGCTTTAGCTGAGAATCGAACAGGACAAAGTCTTACTGTGAGGCAACAACGCTACCACAGCAAAATCAGGTAATTCCAAACCACCTTGCTCTATTGAAAGGATCAGCTTATCCCACTTAACTCTTGCTATCTTCCCCTCCCAAATAAAATACTTCAATGCTTTATTAATTGCTATCGACCACTTCTCTGGTTGATTAAAATATGCCTGCTCTGTGTACAAAACTAAATGCAGTGAAAATGTTTTCAGTTCTTGTACCTTGCTACCCATTATCCATAAAGCAGAGAATTTGCTACCCATATCCATAAAGCAGAGCTTCTAATTTCTATGTTTTTGTATCATCGTTTGTTTCATCTCTTCCCACATATCCTTTAGCTGCCGTAACAGACTGCTTTTTAATCCAAACTCCTAAGTAATTCATTTCATCATGTCCTCATAAATATGGGTATTGCTGAATCAATGCTTGTGTGGGTATACAGTTTACAGCTATTACCTTTATTTTACCTTCATTAATTTTATATCCCAAAAGGACTTGAAACTGTCTCAAAATGTTCCACAACACTGAAATATCATTTTATGGTTTTAGCAGGTACAAAATCTGCAAATGAAGCTAACTTTTTTTTGATTACCATACCACTTATATCCTTGAATTTCTAAGCCCCTTATTTTCTTTGCCAATGCTTCTAAATAACACAAATAAAGGGGAAAGAGGACACTTCTGCCCCTTTCCACCGCTCAAACAGAATTTATCAAAGAGGAACCCCACACTTTTTCACCTCTGATCCCTCATATATCCTCCTAATCAACCTTATAATTTTATCACAAAATGCAATTGCTTCCATTACTCTACTCAAACCCCAGCTTACTCTGTCAAATGCTTTCTCTGCATCAAGATCCACCAACAGGGAATTTTTCTTACATTCTGCTTCCCCCTGGATCACTGTTTTATTAATGACAAATGTTTGCCTCCTCTCCACAAAACCACATTTATCCATACCAATTTTAGCATCACCTTTGCCATTACAGATATGAACACTTTATAATAATGGCTTAGAATAGAAATGTGCCTATATGAAGATGTATTTGATGGGTCTTATGCAAATGTATACATTTCTTTTAAGTGTAATAATAAATGTCATTATTTAGTAAAGTCTACCATCCAGCTATAAATTCTATAATACAAGGTAATTGAATTGTGTTTTTAAAAAAATGTGTGTGTGGAAATGTGTTTTGATTTTTAATTGCTTGTGCAAATCCAAGTCTTATTACCAGGCAGGATTCACATCAGTAGTCATGTGACCCGACAGACAACTCCAAGGAGCAGTAGCTGCAATGACACAGACACTGAAGCCTTGAATGGGGGACAGTGCATGAATGCATTCACACATCTACAAGTCTTGCACTATGGTGTCAGTTTGATGCATATGCTAAGTTCACCCCTATACTCATCCGTAGCTGCCTGGCTAAATGAGAAACCACCCTGCCTCCCCCACCCCCAGGATGTTGCCATAGTCGAGGCTTTATCCCTGCTACACACAGCTTAGGTGGTTTAAACATTTTTTTTTAAGAGCATAAAGACAAACATTCAGCCTCATCAGTGCTAGCTGACCATGGTTTTATTTCTGCAAATGCTTAGTTTTTAAAACATACTTTGATGGGAATGATCCCCTTGCCTTAGTCAGGGTATAATTAAAAGAAAAATCATCCAAATCAGTATTGCTTCAGTTATGTCAGACAAGAGTGTTATTCTCAGCACCTGTACTGAGAATCTCCTCCTACAGTTCAATATGTTACCAATACATGTAACCTCATTTGAAGTAAGACCATAAATTTTTAGTTCTGTTGCTCCTATTACTAGAACTGTTTTTGTCTTTATTTTTCCTTAGACTATTAAATCTGTTTTTCTTGCATACAAGAGAGTACCTCTACTTAACCATTCCTGCATCATATGTCAACCAATATGAGGAAGCTCCAGAAGTTCTGTACTTTCCACTATATTGGGGATTTTTCATTTCTCTTTCCTTTCTTCTCATCCTTTTACTCTTATTTCTTTGGCATTTTCAGTTGCTGATTTTTGTCTACTTCTGGTTTGATTGCAGTAACTGCTTTATTCTGAAATGTTTCTGCTAAACTAATTAAAGATGACATCTTAAACAACTTCTCCTCACGCTTTAAAACTTCCACTATGTTTGGATCTGATGAGGTTAGCAGACATGTATGCAGCCCCATATCTACACATGTAGTCAATAACAAGGAGGCCCAGACCTCCTTCAGAGCAAGTAATATATAATCTTGATATGATAGGCATGTGGAAGTTTTCTTGTTCTCGTGTCCAAATAATTCAATAATTTTTTGGGGCCAGTCACTCACACCAAAGCAACAAGTTAGAACAGGAATAGCAAACTGAACAGCTTAAAGTTCATGAAATTACTACTGTTTCAATCTTTGATGTTAGCCAAAAGTGCACCCACAATATGCCCAGAATAGACATCAACTGTAAGTCATACAGAATTACATGTATTGGTAGCATACTTAAATACAACAGTAAATTCTTTATAGATTTGTTGCTCCTACTACTATTGAACTGTCTGGGTATCCTTCCTCCACATTGCACTCATTTCTGCCTGCAAATCCTGGTATTTTATGACAGTGTCTCTCTGCACATAAGACACTGCAATCATTGGATGTGGCAATTTCAAATCAATGTTACCATTGCCTTTTTCCCTGGACTACTATAGGTTTTTCTTGCATCTAATTTTCTGAACTGTTGGTAATGGGTAATCCCATCTGATATAAAGTTGATCATTCTCGACAACGTTTTGTGGATCATGTTTCCAATGCTTCTCAACTACTTAAACAATGTAGTGTTGGTCCAATCCACAATTCAACAGTCTTGCCACATTATTCCAGCTTTCGGTATACAGGCCCTATCACACCCAGCAACAATATGTGCGATTGAAAAAAAAAAAAAATATGGAAACAGATTTTTACAGAACATGCATTTGTTTATTCCTCTCACATCATCTTCAATGGATTTTGTAAAAACTAACGTGTACGTGGGCCAGTATCCTGGGCCACCATTAAACTTTTCATCTTTTGGTCTCACTTCACCCCTCATTAACCACTCCTGCATCAAATCTTGAACATGAGGTTGTGCCAGGAGATCTCTATTCTTCCCACTACATGAATTTTCCACATTTCTTCCCTTTTCATTTCACCATTTTCCTCATATTCTTTGTTATTTTTTTAGCTTTCTGATTTTTTTTTTATCCACTTCTGGTTTAATTTCCATTCCCGCTGGACACCAAAATACTTCTGCTAGACTAAGTAAAGAAGTCATCTTAGATGCACCAAAAAGCCAAGAAACCACCTGCAGGACTAATGGTGTGCTGCTACAAATTAGAATAAACATGAACAAGAGTAATCTATCTAGCACAGTGTTGATGTTGCCGTTCCTTTTATGTTGGAAAGACCAATACAATACTATGGGAACGGATATGGGAGCATATTTATTACATGGAGATAAGGAATACCTCTAGTGCCCTGGCTAGGCATGTATTGGAAAAGGGAAGTGCACACACTTTCAGTTTTATGGTTACTGAAGTGGTGGATGAAGGTGTTGACTGGGGAATACTGAGAGTAGAACAGAGAGGAGTGAGGTACATTGGATTCTTATGTTTAGGCCAGACAGGGGTTCTGGCTTGAAAGAGATGGCTTCCGTTAAGCCAGTTCTTAAATCGAGGGGGCTTTTTAAATGATTCAAGTGTCAATATTCAGTACGAGACTGTATGAGTTAATTAATGTTAGTATTTTGTATTTAACTTTTCTACACTTTTGAGTTTGTACCTTTAAGACAGAGTCCAACGTAGTGACATAGAACGTTGGATTTTGCTTCCTATGCTGTATGGGAGTTACGGGGAAGGATTACGAATAGGTAAGTTTAATTTTTTTATAGGTTTTATTTGCTTGTAATTAGGAATGCACATAAAAGGAAGTTGCTGTTTTTTGTGCATTTGTGATGGTCTGATGATGTGACCAGTGTAGTCGAGAAAGCACTTACTTAATTTTAATAAACGCTTTGATTTTACTTCAGCTGTGTGTTGCTTGTCTGCTATTTTGCTCTTGTTCAAGTCATCTTAGGTAACTTCTGCTAATGTTTTAAAACTTTCATTGCATTTGGATTTGTTAAGGTAGGCAGATATATATTCAGTCCCATGACTGGAGATCTATACATGCAGATAATTTCGAGGAGGCCCATACCTCCCTTCAGTGACAGGAATATATAACCTTGGTATAACTTTGGGGCCAGTTAAATCACCCCAACAGACTTGCAGGTCTAACCAAGATTTAAAAACAGCTGACCATTTAGAGCTTTTCTTTTTACTTTTAAAATAGACAACTTAGTGCTCTTTGCTCTATAAGAAAGTAAAACAAATAATGTAAAACGTGCCATGTTCACTATTCCAACAGAAAACACATACATTTCTACAAGGCTAGAGATATTTGTAATATACAGAACACATTTAACTTGCATAACATCCAGTGAAAATTCAGTTCAAATTGCAAAAAAACAGTCAGACCAACAATATTAAAAATGGCAGTTCAGTTCGTGCTATTTGCACATAACAAATCTAAGTAATAAAAGCGAATTGAACGTCATGCTGCTCAATGCTAGGTGCCTTAATCTGAAATTTCACTTACTGGAGGCTCTTCTCACAATGGAAGATGCTGCTGTTTGTGCAGTCACGGAAATTTGGTTCAGGGCTATGGAGAGCAACCTGCCTTATCAGGCTATACCTCATTACACACCTTCCGACCACAAAATAAGGTCAGAAAGACTAAGGGTGATGGAGTCTATTTTCATTAAAGACAGGTTTACCAGCATGATGCACTGGAATTACTGTAGGTGCAACTGACAGCTGGCAAGGCACCCATCCAAGTTATAGCCAGCTATAGACCCCCCTCCATATTTCAAGGACACCCACTCCTCCTACCTTGCCCTACTTGACTCCATCAAGGTACCCCTTAACATCCTGATCCTTGGTGACTTCAACTACCCCACCATAGACTGGGTGAACTATTCCTGCACTAATGCACTCACCCAACGATTCCTTTACTTCATTAACTCTAAAGCACTAGCCCAGCTGGTCTCATCCCCCCACAAGGGGAGATAACATACTGGACTTTGCTCTCACCAACATGGGTGACTGCTGCACCACTCCCACAGTATGTTCTTTCCTGGTGAGATCAGATCAGTCTGTCTCATTCGAAATTTCTATCACAGCCAACCGCTCCCCAGCCATAACCAGGCTACAAAACTTCTCAAAAGCTGCCAACCCTAAGGAAGAGTATCAGCAGCTTCACACCACCACCCCTCTCAGAGGATGCAGACAACTATACTGAACAGTATGCCAGTGCAGAATAAAAGCACCTGTACAACTGCATGGACTCGGCCATACCCAACAGAACTAAAAACCTGCTCCTCAAGGAAACACCTATCTGGTAGACATCCTCTATCAACAGGCTTTACAACAAAATGAAGAAACTGTTGTCCAAGGGTAAAAAGGAACAAATCCCAAATCAGAAAATCTCTCTCCTCTGCCTCAACAAGCAAATTAGATCACTGGTGAAAAACACCAAAGCCAATTATGAGCTGAAACTAGCCTCTGAAACAAAGGGAAACCACAAGTCCTTCTTCAGCTACGTTAGGACCCTCCATGGCAAAGCCCAAGTTTGTTCCGAATTAGTACTTAATGGTACCACTTACTGATCCTGCCAGCTTAGCTAACCTGCTGGCTGATAGATTCAGTGCAAACTTCACCCCTCCCTTATTGCCCCCAAAGGGCCAGTCGACATCCCCGGTACTCCTCCCACACACCTGCAAAGGGCCAGTCAACATCCCAGACACTCCTCCCACACCTCACATCTCCACAGATCAAGTGTTAAAGGCCCTATCCAAGGCAAAGAACACAGCTTCCATGGGACCAGATAATATCCCAGGCTGTATTCTGTGCCATCTCCAGCAAGAACTACCTTTGCCATTGAGCACCCTATTTAATCACAGCGTAATTACAGGCTTCATTCCAGCAGAGTGGAGAACCACCATGGTCATCCTCTTGCACAAAGGTGGTGCCACTATTGACCCGGGAAACTATCGCCCCATTAGCTTGGCAAGTCTGATCTGTAAAGCCATGGACCGTATTATGGATCTCAAACAAGGACATAGGCAATCTCCAAACACTTGACCCCACCCAATTTGGATTCTTCAGTGGCAGATCTTGCTATTTGAACCTAGTTGACTTCTTTTAAACTGCCACCAAGACCCTGGATGAGGGAAAGTCAGTACATACAGCTTATCTTGACCTGGAGAAGGCCTTTGACACAATCCTCCACTTGGGCTTCATCGAAAAGCTAACACAACTTGGCATTATCCCCTATCTCGTCAGATGGGTGACCAACTGGCTCACAGATAGGACCCTCAAGGTCAAAATAGGTGCCACCACCTCTGAAAGCAGACCTGTCACTAGTGGTTTCCCCAGGGACCTGTCCTGGGACCCCTACTGTGTGGCATCTACTTTTCAGAGGTCCAAGCAAAGACCAAGTTTGCGGATGACTAAGTTGAGTGCTGTCATTGACTCCCAAATTATATTAACATACTGCAAGAGGGTCTCACAGCTGCAAACAACTGGTGCCAAAAACTCATGGCCTTTAAGTTGAACGCAAAAAAATGTATCATCATACCATTCAGCAAAAACACAGCCCCTACTGATTACCACATCAACAGCAACTTCCTAAGCACACAACCCATGGTGAGAGACCTGGGTACTCAGGTTGACAATCTAACATTTGATCATCATTTGGCGGCAGTGGTCAGAAAAACCTTTTACTTGGTTCATCTCATAAGTAAAAGGGATTGCATCTGGAAAAAAGGAGGTCATTACCTCTCTGCACTCCTCCTTCATTAGATCCATAATTGAGTAGAACTCCCCTTAGATCCATAATTGAGTAGAACTCCCCTTAGACCCATAATTGAGTAGAATGCTACATTTACCATGTACCTCTCCAAACACCTGCACCAACTGGAAAGGCCACAGAAATACCTCACAAAGAGAATCCATGGCCTCCAACACCTGCCCTATGCGGACAGGCTCAAGTCACTATCACTTTACTCAGTATCACACAGATTGCTCAGAGGTTCTGTGTCTCGCCTGCAAGGCGGTATCGGACCCTGCCCTACTAGAAATGGTCTATATCTGTAAGTCTAACTCCTCGCACATTACCCGCTCAATAGGCCTAAATCTAATATGCGACATCAACAAAACCTGCTGGAGAGAGAGGTTAGTCTCCCAGAAGCTGCCCTGTCTCTGGAACAGACTTCCCATACATGTCAGACAGAGTACCTCGATGACTCTCTTCAAGCGCAACCTTAATGAGTGGATGGGAAAACACAAATTTGTCCCAAGGGTTCCACCTTTGTCCCTCACTGACAGGAGCAACAGCTGATGACAGAGGTCTCTTTTCTGGGGATAAACTCTTGGCTAAGCTTGTAAGGGCCCCAGGCCCATTAGCCTAGTAACCTCCTATGATCCTATACTGGTTTGAGGTCTTGCGCTTTTGTTACAAAATTGTTATACTTATGTCATCAGGAAAAAAAAATTCACTTTAAATCTTAAAAGATGTTCATTAATAATAATATAATGTTAAATCTTCCAACTCTATAAAAAAAATCACTCTTTTTCCATTCAATGATGTTTACTGTAGTAATCTGTCAGAGAATAGCACCAAGCACTTCTTTCGGCTTTTCCTGGTTAGGGGTCACCACAGCAGATCACCTGTCCGCTCATGATTGGCAGTGGAATTTTACGGTGTCGAGTTGCCAGCCCAGCGCCCAACCTTCCACAGAAGGCACACACACACCTAGGGCCAATTTAGAGTGTCCAATCCACCTACAGCATGTCTTTGGGATGTGGGAGGAAACCGGAGCACCCGGAGGAAACCCACACGACCACAGGGAGGACATGCAGACTCCGCACAGAAGGCACCCCAGCCGAGGATCGAACCGGAGAACCTCTTGCTGTGAGGTGACAACCACTGCACCACCGTGGCCGCCCAGAATAGCCTTAAAAATCATACATTTACTTCAGGACAAGAAAAAAAAATTCTAAGAATAAAATAAAGTGAGCTCCTCAAACAAAAGCGTTTTGCTTTTAGTAAAATGCACAGAGTATTCTAAACGTATGTACATTATGTATAAACAGTAACATTTTCAGTGCATATTTAGAAGTTAGTACGTTTACCTAAATGTAAAGACCACAGAAGCATGCAAGTGATATTCTTACTCATAAATAATTTGTTTTTACAGGTCATTCCACTGTTTTTTTTTTTTTTAGCTAGGAATAAGGAAGGGATCAGGGGACTGTTCTCGATCCAGTAAGAAAATATACATTTTTACAGTACCAAATTAAAAAAAAGTAAAAGTAATTCCACTGTCCTCACCACACCCAATCTTCTGGTCTCTAAACAAGACATAAATAAATATAGAGAAGCACTCAGAATAAATTCTATCAGAAAGCTAAACTAAAAGACGAACAAGTCAGCAAATCCACCCAGCTCAAAAATAAAATAAATACAATATGGATTTTATGGCAGAAACACTGTATACACATTTAAATCTTTTCAGTACTTTTCCACTAACTCAGCACCACTAACACTGTACATTTTGCTGTTGGCACAAAAAGGTAAATTTTCTGCCGAAAGCAAAATGCAGAATAAAATAATGCATTACAGACTATAACAGCAAGATCCAAATGTATGCATAAAACTGGACAAATCTTGATTTACAAAGAAATGAGTATGTGCTAAAAGGTGATATGTTTCATGAGACTCATGCAAAAAGTGTCATCTTCCACTTCTAACTGGTTGCCTACATACTACATATTATTTTGTAAGATAGTATGAACATGTGAAGCATTCTTTCATTAGTGAATGTAGAGCTCAAATCCTACCTTCCCTTATATGTAAGGAAATTAATTTTCTTCTGCAAAGCTTAAAAAGATCGGTTTGATTTATTAAATGAAGTATGGCTAAATTAATGTATTCTTCAACACAGCTAATAAAAAATACATTACATATGTGGTACCCACCCAAACTTTTTCCATTCACTATTTTGTAGTTACTGTACTGAAATACTTTGCCTCACAGAAAGGGAGAACCATTACAAAACCCTTAAAGATGTGCATTTAAAATGTAGTTTAACAATATTTGACACAAATGGTTTTGAGGCTTTTGTCACTTACTTATCAAATGACATTTTTTTTAAACATGCTTGAACTACTTAGAAATGTATGCTCCCAATTTTGTACCAAAACATGCATGTATAACTTTCCATGACTTTTTTCACAAAAAAATACCAGCCACACTACCAGATACTGTGACCCTGGGACATAGAATCACTCCTAGTCTAGGCTTTTTAGAGGGAACACAGGGATCTGGCTCAGTACAATTCCACTTCTTGGACCTCTCAACAGGTTATGGAGCAGCAGGAGACTGAAGAATCCTGACAGCTTAGGGGATAAGGTTAGCCGTCAATTTCTTGAGCTCCAAATGGTTACTTCAGTCCTTAATGGTAAGTTGGAAATTGGGCTCATATATCACAAGACTCCTAAAATGTATGCTTCCACTAGACACTTCAAGCATTCGGAGTGCTTCTCCTGTAGAGAAATATTGACCCTCCCCCCATAGTTACACTTTTTATATTCCTTCAATTCCTTTTTGTCCATAAGGGAAGTTTATTGCAAAGTCACTGCCACAACAAGCCTGTACTTAAAACTGTCAAAACAGCCAATGGCCACAAAACTACCCAACCCAATTGCATTCCTGCAATCTAATAGGAAAAATATCAACAAAACTGAGACCTAAAGAAGAGTACAGCAGCTATAAAAATCTCACAGAGTAAATTAAATCACCAGCTGAGGGGAGAGAAAAATGACACCTAGCCAAAACTTGACTACAAATCTCAGCAAAAGACAACAGCATGGAGCAAATGGCTGTGAAATGAATAAAACAGGCAAAATGGCCACAGACTATTCACTGGTAAACTAAAAGTTGAGAAACAGTCTCAAAAACACTCGAGACCTATGGTGGCCCCTTCAGAGAAGTGATTTGTTAGCAAATGTCTAAAAGATAGTCCTTCTCACCAAAATATTACAGGTCAAAGGTGAAGGTAATAGTTAGCCTAGAAAACTTCTCACAGCCCAAACTCTTTCTGCTGGTCAGAGGCCTACAGCTGATGAGGACGAACTCCAATCCCAAAACACTTCTGCTCGAAGTTTCTAAACCTGAAAGCTGAAGTCCCCTTTCTCTCCCACACAACTACCACCAGACATCAGATATTGGAGGTCCTCACTCTGCCAGATGCTGTACTGATAGGTTAACCAGCAGCAGGTGGCGCAAGTCACAAAAGACTCATGTCCACAAAGTGAAATACAGAGCAAGGTAATTGATGTTCTATGTTTAACATTTCAGAGGCAGACTCCGCATAAAGAGAGGTACCAAACAGAATTCCAGAGGCAGCAGCTTCACTCCTTCAACAGCAAAACAAAAAGTTCTCAGACGGAGGATTTAACAGAAGTTGCTCATAATTCAGACAGTGTCATGGTCCCAGATGGCCCTGTTCACCCATTCTGCTCATGGAGGGATAGGTCTTGGACCTTCCTTTTGATCCCACCCTTCCTATCACTTACTGTTCTCCATCATGGCCACCCACTGCACTTACCAATAGTCCTTCAATTCCTTATTCCACCACTGCACATCAAGAGTGCATCATCAATTTGGAGTGTACCAAGAAAGCTCTTGCTTCCCACCTCAGAAAAATTGTTTTTCCTTTTTCTTCTTCTTGTTACTGCATAAACCATCCATGCAATCATTTAAAAATACTTCACATGCCGAACATTCACAACATTCACCGAAAGAAGCTTCAACACTGATGCCATGTTAAGAATACCACCCAATGTCTCAAACACTATAACAAAATAAAGTACACCATCCTTTGTAATGCGTTGCAACTATATTGCAGTAACCGTTTAGCAATATTAAATTAGCCTTCCTATGCAAATACCTTTAGTGAGAAATTTTATGAAACTTGCACAAACTACATAGGGCTATAGCATCTAACTTCTGATGTGTACTGAACTTAATGAACCCAGTGTACCATGGTTGACACATGCAGAAATAGTAACCGTTACGTGCAATACAATATTGTTGCTGCTACATACAAGTCTATACACAAACTGCATAAGCAGTCAGCGACAACTTTAGCCAAGACAAGAGAAATTAAACTACATCAGTATAAACAGAAGTACAACTGCCCTCAAAGTACAGAAAGAGACTTTAAATTATAATGATGCAAAATATATTTTCTGCCACGATCCCAAAATGTGTGCTCAAAAGCAAATAGCTAAAAACAAGTATTTTGTTGAGTTGAAACTCTATATTATGAGCTCTTTAATTACTGCACAGCTATAAATGCTGCAGTCCTGAACTTGGGGGGTTTGGCCATCACATCCACAGAAACTCTCTCTACTAATTACTTATTTCATCCACTTTCAATAATACCAGAACAGAAAGAACAACATAGGAAGACTACTAGGTAAGCAATCACAGGAACCATACGATGCCTCACCCAACACATCTTTAAGCAGAGAAACGTAAACGTTCTTGCCACCCTTGTCATGCCCCTAATACTGATAACCTCACAAATTAAGCAGGGTCTTACATAAGCCGTGTAAATTAAATGCAGGTCTATCCATCCAGTCATCAAAACTTGCATTAAAGATACCCACAGTAGTACTTTACTTGTCCTGCAGTGGCAACTTATAAGCTAGGAATATGCTGCTTTAGGAACCTATCACTCCAGCAATGGTCATTAACATTTTGTTGCAGATTTAGTTCTGTAATGCGAGATTTTGGAGAGGCACTGGTTTTGCAAAGAAAACAAAGTCAACGTCGACTAGATCTTTCATAGCTCGAATAGCTAGACACAAGTCATACTGAGGCAGCCAAATAGGCTATTGAGTACAAGGAGAGTCACTTTAATCTTTCTGGATAGTTGAAGAATTCAATGTCTAATTCTCCTGGTTAGGTTCATAGGTTGGGACTAGGCTATCGGCCCTAGGGCCTATACAAGCCTAGCCATAACAATTCCCCAGCTATTTCTTCCCACACGATTTACTTCCCTGGACCCTTGTCTAGCAGGGTGACTGATGTGATCCCCAGGGTGAATTTCCTCTCTCCCATCCAATCGTCAAGGCTCCTTTTGAAATGTTTATGATCCTGTAGCAGTCAAAATAGAAAATGTTCAGCAGCAGACTGATTTTTTTTTTTTTTTTTAATTTTTGAACCCATGTCCAGTGACATTCAAGCCTCCAGAAATTACACTCAGCCCACTCATCAACTCATACTAGGGAAGCACTCAGTGCACTATGGGGCTGAGGGTGACAGCAGTCTAGAGGAGTCTTAATGCACAAACAGTCATAAGGGTTGTTTGTGCCAGCATACAGGTAATGACATAATTACTGTAATGGCTTAACCACACCTCTGAAGAATGAAGGGGGGTGTACATGACACCAAGGGAGCCACAACTCCTTTCACCATGAGTCAGTGCACTTGCTCTATAAATGCTACGGCAGTACAGTGGCAGACGTCACACACCTACCCCCACCCCCAACTGCATACCCACATCTTACCACCCCCTCCTGAGAGGGATTATGGCTTTCTTGCAGCAGACTCCACCCTCCCCAGGAAAGAACACCCATCCTCCCCTGCCAGCTCCATCAAAACACCCAAGCCACTAGTTGCCCTCGAGTCACCTGGGCTGTGATGAGGAATTTATCCATCTGTTTCACCACAGCTGGCACAATGTATATACTAAGTGGACAGCCCATGTTTGGGAAGCATTGCACCACTTAGCATGGCACTCTTAAGCAGATCTAATCCAGCCAGAGGGCTGTCAAGGAACAAGGGGCTCTACTTGACAGTATCTACAGGTACACAGAGGTCAGTTTTCCACTATTTCAAGGATAATGCCATTCTGGAATAAAACAGAGGGATTATGCGTTGTAATAGTATTGGACACATGCCAAAGACTGTACTTTTCACATTTTTAAGTATTGAAATATTTGAATGCACATGCTTAAAATGTTAAAATGCAATATCTCGATACATACACACACACACATATACATATATATATACATATATATATATATATATATATATACATACATACATACATATACATACATATATACACACATATATATACACACACACACACACACACACAAAAAGTACACTTATGTGATTACAGTAATGACATCTCTAAGAGTATTTTCATTCAACCTCCTTAACAGCAGGCTTGAAGACGCAAGACATGGACAGCTAAACCTTTTCATGCTGCCAGATAATCCCTTATCACATAATGCATGGCAGTGTCAAGCCTCTCTACATGCCCAGCACGACACAAAGACAAACTTCACTGTTTGGGCAATTGCTTTCACGCATCTACTGGACTGCAGACAGTGTGGCCTGGTGTGCTTTAATTCATATTCGTGCACAACTTTACGGAATCAGGTATTAAAATGTCTAAAAAACATACACTTATAACATCTGCAAATTGTGCTCGTCAGCGTGATTATTTCAAAGTATTCAGAACAATGATCCACACATGTGATACAGAACTTCTCAGACTGGAACAAATCTTTACCAACTTAGCTCCACGAATGATCTGGTGCTGGCTATATTATAATTCACTTTCTGTTCTTGCTTTAGAATTCACTACTTCAAGATATATCTCACAAATTCCATTAATCTTTTTTTTTCCACAGTTGACAGAGACAAATTACTTTTTTTTTTTTTTTTATACACACACACACAACTATTTTCTGCCGTGTCTTCAGTTGGTATAACTGTTTTTTACAACTTGTGTGTTATCTAACTCAAGGATCACTTGCATAAAATTAGACCCGTTGGTAACGGCCTGCATTTAATTGCTGGAACCTGTGTTCTGAGAGACGCAATCTGCAAATATACAGAGTGGAGTATATTTTTTTGGTTTTAGAGTTTAATTGTTGCTTAGATCTCTATTGAAACTATTGTCTCCCTGTTCTGAGAGACTGCTTTCCAATCTATCTGCAAATATACAGAGCTAAGTATTTTTTTTGGTTTTAGAGTTTGTACTGTTAATTGTTGCTTAGATCTCTGTTGAAACTGTTTTGTCTCAACCACCCTCCCTATTTCTGGCTTGTAGTTTAAATTTGGTGGCTTTTGCAGTTGTCTGCCCCACTGTAGATTTGATCTGGGACACTCCCCCAGTCCTATCTCTTTACCACATTCTACCTAATAAACTCTTTTCTGCACTTTATTTTAGTCCTTTTTAATTTAATTGCATTTTTTAAAACTCTGTTTGGTCTAATATTGCTACATAAAGTGTGCTAGCTTGCACTGCATGCAAATTGTTTTTACTACTGTTTTTGCTACTTTTCTGTATAAAAAAAAATAAGCCTGTTTCCTTTCCTGTAACTAGTGTTCTAGATACAGATTTGCTGATTCCAGGACTGTATGTAAGCTTCTGAGCCCCCCAAGTCTTTCTGTGTTGGGAGGGAAGCCTTCTAGCTTTCAGTGTGAATGGTAAGCACTAGGTAACCTGTCTACCACAAAAGGAGTGGTTCTGGCCCAGAAATTGTAGTTATTGGCAGTTTGGGCAATATCTTCCATATCTCTCAACTTTCTGATTTGAAAGCCTGCATTTGCACTTGTTTCTGTCCTGTAAACTTGTCTAGTGCAGATACAAATTCTTAGTTTTAGCACTTAAATTCGCTTATTCGTGCTCAGCACTTGTTCGGAACTTGTTGTAAGCACTAAATAACCTAATTACTACAGCACTCAACCTTCCTCATTACCTAGAGGACGTTTTTGTGCTTGCATTTCTCACTTGCTTAGAGAGAAAAGCAGCTCTTGTACTCACTTTCCTCACTTATCTACAGGAAAATATATTTTTTTTATTCAGGCATGCCCAAGGGTCAGCTCCCAGTGTTCTCTGTCTATCTGATGAATATGGGCATCTTGAGGCAATGTAGAAATTGCCTCATGTACACAAACAACCCTCTCCTCCTACCACCCAACACTACAACCTGTGAGAGATGCACTCATCTAGCCAAATTGGAGGTAAAGCTCTCTCCAACCAAGAATGTCCTTGACAGTCATGAGGTGAAGGTAAACATTTGCACCACAACACACTCATCACATAGTCCCACTACATCTACATCACCAAAATCCACACATAGTACCTCAAAAACATTTGTGGAGGCTCTCAATAATAATCTAAGCAACAGAGACCTCCAAAGCAGAATGCAAGCAACCTCCATCCCCCAACACAACCCAAATGACACAGCCCACAGACTGTGTGCCACTCAACCACAACCAATAAGGCAAAACAACGTACCCAACACACTAGTCATAGGTGACTCTATAGTCAGGCACACTGATGTGCCACTCAACAGGCTAAACAAGGAGAAGGTTACTATCAGCTGCCCGTCGGGTGCCAGGATCCGCCATATAACCCACGCACTCAGGTCACTCCACAAGTACAAATATGACTGTCATTGTCCATGTTGGTGTGAATGACCTGAGACATACCTCCCTAGACTACATGAAGAGAGACATGGAAGAGCTCTACGATCTTGTAGCCCAAGCAGGTATGACCCTAGCCCTGAGCAGCATTCTGCCATCACCCAGAATGATACTGCAGTACAAGGACAAAATGATGGACTTCAACAATTTGCTTAGCTTCTGGTGTCATTCTAAGGGAATCCAGTATCTGTTTGCTTGGGATGACATGGTCGACAGACCACAATGCTTCGTCACAGATGGCCTACAAAGGTCACCTCTGGGATTCCGGATACTGGCCAAGGCTCTTGCTGCCCCTCTGTAGTGCCTTTTTTAGGCAAGGTTCAAACAACAAATTCACCACCATAACAGGAACAGACAAGCAAAAACTGAGGGTAATGCTACTCCATGCTAAATCTCAAAATGCACTCACTCGAGGCACTCCTTAAAATGGACAGTATATCTGTGCAGTGACTGAGACCTGGTTCAAGGCTCCAGAGAGCACCCCTGCACAACCAGGCTATAACTCATACCACACTTTTCGGCCATGTAATCTGGACCGAAACACCAAAGGCAGAGGTGTGTCCATATTCATTAAGGATATCCAACCTCCAGGCTAGTTGCTCAGCATAATACATCCAAGGTTATCCAAGTGCAACTAACTCTGGGCAAAATTGCAATCCAAATTGTAGCTTGCTACAGATCCCCCACCATGCCCCAGGATTCCCACTCCTCTTTTCTTGATGTACTGGAAAATATTAGGGTTCAAATACCCTAATAATGGGCGACTTCAACTACCCCACCATTAACTGGGAAAACTACTCGTGTACCAACTCCTTACCTCAACGCTTTCTGGAATTCATAAACTCCAATGCCCTGGATCAACTTATCCACACCCCCACCAGGGGCAACAATATCCCAGACCTAGTCATTATCAACATGAGTGACCGGTGTTCCACACCTGAAGTCAACTCCTCATTGGTCCGATCAGACCATAAGCTAATCACCCTTGATATCCACATCCCGCCCCCACCCCCCAGTAAGGAAACGGTAAAAAATTTCTCCAAAGCCAACTTCATGCTTCTCAAGACAGAAGTGGTGAACTTCATGACATCCATACAGATGGACAATACAGTTATAACTGCTGAATCTTACACAAATGCACTTTATAGGCACTTACACAAGTGCATGGATCGTGCTATCCCAAACAGAACAAAGAAGCTATCCTCAAAAAAAAAAAAAGAGGCCAATCTGGTGGTCCCCTGCCATAAATAAACCGTACACCAGAAGGAAGAAACTGTTGTAAAAAAAAAAGTAAAATCCCATGAGTGGAGGAGCTCCTTGGTCAGCCTCAGTAAGAAGCTGAGATCCCTTATAAGATCCTCCAAAGCTAGCTACGAAAACAAAATCGACACTAATTCTAAGGGCAACCACAAAGCATTCTATAGGTATGTCAAGAATCTCGATGGCAACAGCCAGATCTGCTCTGAGTTACAGCACAATGGCACGAAAATTACAGAACCAACTGATATTGCCAACATCCTGGCAGATAGGTTCAGTGCTAACTTTACCCCCCCATCCCACCCTCTAAAGGGCCCATATCTATACAGGAAGAATGCAGTGTCCCTGTAATCACAACTACGCAGGTAAAAGCTGCACTCTCTAAAGCCAAAAACACAGCATCCACGGGACTGGACAACATCCCAGGCTGCGTTTTACATGAACTTCAGAACGAACTGGCTCCCCACTTAAGCACCATATTCAATAATAGCCTCGCATCAGGCTTTATGCCCACTGAATGGCACACAGCAACAGTTATCCCAGTCCACAAAGGGGGAGCCACCACTGATCTTGAACTATCGACCTATTAGCCTGATGAGCCTGGTCTGCAAGGCCATGGAACGTATCAGCATGGAACTCAAACAAAGACACTGGTAACCTCCAAACTCTGGATCCCACCCAGTTCGGGTTTGTGAAGGGCAGATCATGCCTCCTGAACCTGATCGACTTCTTTGAGGCAGTCACCAAAGCCGTAGATGAGGGTAAGGTGGTTCACACAGCCTCTTGACCTCGCCAAGGCTTTCAACACTATCCCCCATTCTGAAATTATAGATAAACTCACTAAACTAGGTATAAATCCCTACGTCACAAGATGGGTTTGCCAACTGGCTCACTGACAGAACCCACACTGTAAAAGTTGCAGACTCCAAATATGACCTCAAAGCAGTTACAAGTGGAGTACCACAAGGTTCTGTCCTGGGACCTCTCCAGTTTATCTACTTCTCTGAAGTACAGGCTAACACAGAAGGCCTCTGGCTAACGAAGTTCGCAGATGACTGCAAACTAGGAGCCATAGTCAAGTCCCCAAATGATGTGGACATCCTACAGAAGGGCCTCGCTGAGACAGATGCCTGGTGTCAGAGCCATGGGCGCAAGCTCAATGCCAAAAAGTGCAGTGTCATCTCCTTTGGTAAAAACTCTGTACCCATGAATAGGCAGCAATCAACTTAACACCAAATGTGTGATAAGAGACCTTGGGACCCAGGTGGACAGTAGTCTCTCCTGCGATAGTCACATCGCCACAGTAGTCAGGAAGTCCTCCTACGTGGCACACCTCCTCATAAAAGGGTTCTCATCCAGGAAAAAAGATCATTGTTCCCCTCTACTCGACACTCATTAGATCCATTATAGAGTACAACGCCCCTTTTGGAATGTACTTCACAAGACATCTGCAGCAGCTGAAAAGGTCACAGAAGTACCTCACAAAGAGGATTACTGGCCTCAAACAAATGCCCTACACTGACTGCCTCAAAATACTCCAGCTTTACTCCGTAGCATATCGCCTACTCAGAGGTGATCTCTTGCCTAACATATAAAGCTATGTCAAACCCAGAGCTGTTGGACATGCTACATCTAAATAAATCCCAATCCCTCCGAGCTACATGGTCTAGGGACATAAACCTTGTCACCACAATAAACAGGACATGCTGGAGGGATAGATTCCTGTCCCAGAAACTTCCCATACTCTGGAACAGGCTACCCATCTATGTCAAGCAAAGTTCTTCATTAGCACTCTTCAAGAAAAATCTTGATTAGTGGATGGGAAATAAGAAATACACTCCGGGGATCA
Organism: Protopterus annectens; assembly: GCF_019279795.1. Lineage (NCBI taxonomy): Eukaryota > Metazoa > Chordata > Ceratodontiformes > Protopteridae > Protopterus > Protopterus annectens. The sequence goes on along the minus strand of NC_056725.1, from coordinate 521,520,190 downwards.
CTTCTGTGTTTCTGCTTGACAGTGGCACAGGAAAATAACTTTCTTGGGTGGCGTAAGCCAGGGAACCTTGTTGACTAGGCTTACGTAGGCCCTTGGGCCGATAGCCTAGTACCTACCTATGAACAATGTCCTAGTCACAAGCTACTTCATCATTGAAAGAATTTTAACAAACCAGGTCTTTCTCTACTAACGAGTTTTGCTTAGGCCATCCTTTCTTTATAATATTTATCAGTAACTGCTTCCTATGTATGCAAATCTTAAAATGTTTTTATTTTTGCTTCTGCTATTCTTAACTATGAGTTACTCAAAGATCTTGGATTCTTCTTTTAGCAACGTTTTGTGCTACTGTGATAAATACACTCTACTAAAATCTATCTGCTATTTGCAGTTTCCAGCCTATTCTTTACAGGACTTCAAATCAATATCAAGTGGATGTGGTACTCTGCAAAAATGCTTTACTATTCACTCAAGCTGACGTACTGCAAAGTTGGATGGAGCAGCAGGGTAGAGTGGTCATTAGGTCAGGCTTCAGTGAGCTCAGTCGGAATAAGCAGAAGTAGAGATTTTCTCATCTTTCAAATAAATCTACCTTGCACAGTTATTTTTACTATTTTGTTTTGTCCCTGCAGCCTGCTGATCCATTTGCTCCCAATCACTGGAGTGAGATTCAGACAGAAGAGATAAAGTAGGCAGACATCAGTCAGTGGTGTTTTTTTTTTTTTTTTTTTTGCGCTTCCTGGCTGCATTCACCCAGCAAAGCATGGGACAGATTATGTAATCAACTCACTATGGTGATTGGAAGGCATGTTCCATACAGAAGTGAAGGGACAAATAGTACCATCCCCCTCCAGGCAGCAATAGTGGTGACTTCCTTGGTGTCCACTAAGGAAATCATATCAGCTCCATATTCCACCAAGTGTGCACAATCTACCCCACCACTAGGAAAGGTGAGCAGGCTATGCCACTCTTTCTCCCTCCATGGCTCCTCCAGTGATGGAGCCTCTGACTGAAACCAGTTACCTGGATCACAGTGAGGGCTCCATCTCACTGCACCATGCCTGGCTCTGTGGTGCAGAGGGATGCAATCCTTAGTAAAACCCAGGCAACCAGGGTTCAAATAGTATCCCCAACACAGAGTAGTAAGGTAGAAAAAGAGACAAGAGGAATGAAGGGGAGTGACCTGTTCACCTCTTCTTGGAGGGGGGAGGGATATTTGGGGTGCACAAAAAGGGAAAAAAAATTGTGATTTCTCCAGTGTAGACCAAGGTAAAAACACGTTCTTCATTAGAGGAGAGGGGATCAGGACTGTTTGCAGGTAACGTTTCATTTGGAAGTGAAGGACTATCGATGTAGACAGCACTCCCCTTTCAGCTTAAAGCAGAAAATCTTTAAACCGCTCCTGATGGCTGTCTGAATGACTGCGCCAAATGGTCGACTTTTACCCTGGTGATAGGGAACAAAATAGGCTGATTGGTCAAGGGGGGGACTAATGGACAACAGGCATCAGGTACAAAGAGTGAAAAAAATCCCTCTGCTCTACAGAACCAGACTTGACTCACTGTCTCTGGTACATTTTCAGTCTTCAATATAAGCATTTTTTTTCCAGAGTACTACATGACAGTTTATTCTATATATCTTTTCCAAAACAACTATTAAACGTTTTGAACAACGTATGTTCCATTCACATATCTTAGAAAAAATTGTCCTTTCCAAGACAGATTCTGCAGGACTGATTTAACCCAGAACCAAGCTTTCTTTCATGTTTATAGCCGCATTTACTGCTAAGCTTTGGCTAAAATTATGAAAGCATTTCGGCATCCACCTTGGATGCTCAACAGTTCTCCTTTTCAAAATCCATCTGAATGCATTGTCTTGCCTTTGCCATTTTTGTCTTATTGTTTGACTAGCACTTTAAATTATTTTGATTTTTCTAACTATGTACTAGTAATTGCACACACACACAACTTTTGACATCTGATTATCTAACTGGCTGCCTCTTGCATCATCATTTCCTGTACTTCAAATTTCACTCTCTCTCTAGCTTATTAGCAACGCATGCAACTCATCACATTTACGGTTGTTTTTTCTCTATTTTGTACCTCCCTAACAGCCAATCTACAACCTGTTTATAGGCCTATTGTCTTATAGAGAGTAAATGTCTAATAAACTGCAAGTTACTCACGGGTGGACTGCAATCTCTGAATTTCTTTCCAAGTACTTGTACCTGATTCAGCATTTTTCCTCAAAGAAAGGTATAAGGATTAACTACTAATGGCACTTCATTCCCAGCATCATGCAGAATACAATACACTGACCATTTTCAGTGTCTCAGCTAGTCTAGTCTCAAATAGGAAGAAATTTGAGAACAAAACATCTGGATTCAAAGTTTAACTTCCAGTGAAATGATTCCAAAAGGACACCTCCAAGACATAATTGCACTCCTGCAATTACAAACTCTTGAACGATATATATTCAACTTTAATTTCTTTGTGCAGCTACTCTTGCACTATAATCATGTCATGTCAGGAAACAATAAATACACAGATACAGAACACTGTCTAACATCCATGATGAGCTCTATATTCCAAATGAGAACTCTTTAGATGAACTATGTACTGCATGACATGCAAGTCACCTTAGTTAGCTTGTTAGTTTTAAAAGCAATGCATCATATACAAATCACTGAATGCACTAAAATACTGTAGAGCTGAAATTCAAGCATCATACAGTAGATGTTACTAGGAGCACAACAGGAAGCTTAAACTTGGATTTAATCAGTTTTGATTATTCTTTCTCAGAAAAGAAAGCACATTCTGTAAAGATGTGCACAAGGAAAGAAAAGCATGCTCAGAAAATTTGCACATCGTATAAACTATGAAAATAAGCTGTACCAAACAGGTCTGGTAGATACAATTAAAACAAAGTTGATTCCGTGTAGTCTGAAATGTACCCATAAAAACTGAGACAAGTGTTTATGTCCGTGTGTTTGTAAGAAACGCTAAGAATTAGTGTGTGTTTCGGCTTTTCCCGGTTAGGGGTCGCCACAGCGAAACTCCGGTCCGCTAATGATTGGCAGTTGATTTTTACGTACCGGCTTGCCAGGCCTGACGCACAACCTTCAACGAAGGTACGCCCATTCACGCATGCTGAATTTAAAATAGGCACACATGCAAAGGTGAAATATTTTGTTTGAAAATGCTTTTTAGCACAGAGGTTAAAAGGCAGTGAGAGTCATCTCAAACACTTCAGAAATAAAATTTGTAAGACAGGACATCACTCTTAAAAAAACATAACATAATTAATACATCGCATAAGCCACTGGGTCAAAAGCTTCTGACGTGAATACAATACCTAGTTTCAAATCACAGCACTTAAATTCACATTTCACGAAGTACTAGCTCCCAACCAACTTGAAAAAAAAAAAAAAACTATTTAAAAAGATAAGCAAATTGTTGTTGCGTATTTCGGCTTTTCCCGGATAGGGTTCGCCACTGCGGAACTCCGGTCCGCTAACGTTTGGTAGTGGATTTTTACGTGCCGAGTTACCAGCCCCGACACATAACCTTCAACGAAGGCACGCCCATTCACGCATGCCTCCACACAGAAGACGCTCTAGCTGAGAATCGAACGGGACAACATCTTGCTGTGAGGCGACAACGCTACCGCAGCACCAATTATATCTCAGTATAGTCAAGTACGACGAAAAAGGAAGAGATCCAATTCCTTTAGACAATTTAGACAAAAGGAACAAGCAGTTCTGGGTTGTGTCACATGCAAGCTATAACCTAAAAAATCCAAAACTTCATTTGATTGATTTCATGGTCACCCTAACGGTGATCAGTATCTTCATCTGTGGGAGAGGACGAGCACAGATTTGTTCAATTGAAAGCTACGCATCTCAACGAAATCTGGGTTTCTTTAAACAACTTAAGGGAAAGAGGGAAGACAAGAACGTTATCTGAGGGTAGGGTTGCCAGCTGTCCGGTTTTTGACCGAACTGTCCGGTTTTCAGACAAATTGTCCAGTTAAAAAATTTAAACTCATGAAGTCCAGTTTTTTTTGTGCCGCCAGAGGAGAGGAGAAAGTAAATGTATCCAGCTCGAAATGCGATACACTACTAGCTACTACACAACAATGAAATGCTTTTAACTTCAGTATTCCTGGTAGCTACATAGTTTAGACAGTACATACATTAACTTAAGTGGCAGTGATGTAATACAAATGGACAAATTTTATTTTCTGCTATACGGATTGTAGAGATATCACTGGAAGGCAGTACTCCAGGGGAAAGCAGTATTTTTTTAGCTATCATTATCCTACCAACTACCAAGCAGTGACAAAAGAAATCTTATAGCAAGATTTAAAATGCTTAAGCACTCTGCCAACATTGCCCAGTGTTGCATTGTAGTACACTCAGACTGATTTTAGAACTTCACCATGCAGTGTAATACTGCTAGCAATTAACATGTCCTGATTTGTATTATCCTCATCTACTATGTTGAACCGTATTCCATGAAACAAATTGTGCATCTTGCTTTTGGGCACTCGCAGTTACCCAACATTATTTGGACCACATTGAAAAATAAAACTATCTCTTTGCCATGTTCAGAAAATGGCAAGTGTGCTAGCTGCATGTGATTTCTTTGCATCTTTCTTAGATCTAGAGGCTTGAGTCATCTTTCATTCAGTCTTATTGCCATTTTACAACTGCATAGGCGGTCCAGTCTGCATCTTCGTAAACTTGTATTAGGCATTGTTGTAGGAAGTTACCTGTTTTAATATAGAAAAACATTAATGAAACTCTTTAAAGTATGTGCTTTTCTGAGATTATATACTTTGAAAGTAACATAAAACATGTCACCTGTTAGAAATCCATTCATCCACAACCCCTTTATCCCATTTTTGCATATGTGACATGTAAAGAAAAGAGTGGGAGGTCAGTCGGACCCAGTACAAGATCTTAAGTACTAGCATCTGAAATATCACACTAGGGTCAATTGACCCCCCCCCAATACAGGTGCAGCTAAACTGAAAAACTTCCTAATCCAGTACGAAACGAAAATTATGTTACATCTTAACATCTGAGTACCTGTCCCACCAGTACAAACAGTATTTGACAGAACTTTCAAAATGCAAGGGAATGTTAAGATCATCATTTCTGAATGAGCAGTAAAGTGATGTTATTGACTTAAATGATCTTATGGGGTAAATCAAAACTTACAATTTTTTAATAGCAAAGATAACTGCTTACATTTTTTTGGGATTTTTTTAATCAGATTTACCACCATGTGCACAGGCTGCTAGCTCTTGACCTTTCATCTCCATGGATCATCCATAATTAGGTTTAGGAATATAGAAAATAAATAACTGGAGAAAAATGCACCATATTGACACTTTTCATCAATACTGGTACTTACATCTGCAGCAGCCTAGCAGTGCAATTAGTATATTAGTATGTGTTCTTTTCTCCCCTTTAAGTATGGCTTAAGTCATCAAAGTGGGTGGTCCCATCAGCTGATGTCACTGTGATGTCACAAAATAGGTGGGGCATGGGCGGGAGAGGTGGTGGTAATGGGTGGAGTTATGTGAAAGAAACCTGGCAACACTATCTGAGGGAGATGCTCAGTTATCTGCTATACCACAGAAGTATACTACCAGTTTCAAGCATCTGATATCAACCCCAAGCTGATGCACTTCACTTCAAAAAGACGGGAAGAATTTTAACAAAATGAGACTTCGTCCACAGCATTAATCTAACTTCTGAAGAAAATAACACACACAAACCAGCTGCTGGGAAACTGCCAAAATCCAAACAAACTGTTGGCCATGTCATTTCTATTCTCTGCCATAGACGAATTAAAAAGCATTCTTTATGGCACAGAGGATGCATCCTCAATAACACATACAAGGTGGTAGGCATTATGGCTGCTCAGCAAACCAAACAATCTCGGCTTGTGTGCACATTCCCCTATCCCACAATTCTCCACATAGCTTTACTGCAGCATAGAATGGATGGCCAAACACTCCAGGTGGCATCAGGCTACTTTTTCAGATTTCTACTCAAAAATAAGGGTTGTAAATTACTTCTCAGCTTTGTCGATTTATGCTCTTTTGTTCTAGTGCCACTTAGTATATCTGATACACCTTTAACCCATAACATTTTCAGGGTAGTAAAAGTTGCATTTCTCTTCTTCTGGCCCTCTTCAACAGAGGGTTTTTTTTTTTTTTGCAAAGACTACATTTAACCTTGGGTTTAGGTATTTCCCCATAAGGTTAAGAGCTTATATTTCTGCTTAAATTAATTCTAGCAGTTACTACCATTTTCTTAAACAAACCTATGTAAAACTAAAAAAATAATATGCGCAGAGTGTGTGTATTTTTCCAAGTGGATCTAGGGAGAGTTTCAAGGCTATTTTTATTCCTTTACAGAAATTTAATGCTTCCACACCTAATTTTGTTGGATTCCATTGTACTGAGTTTTGGGCAGTTACCCTTACTTAAAAACCGATACAGAATTTCACAACTGTGCCTGTGGAACAAAATTCCTACCATGGGCAGATACATTCAGAGTATAATTTGCTTAGAGAGTAAGGTCTTACTCCTTCAGGCTGCACCATTTGTTTTGAAATGGCTTCCTTCACTTTTCAGCACAGAAAACAGGCATTAAAGCTTCATTCACATCATAGTAGTCTTTGTCTGAATAAATATCCATTTCTAAAGATTCTGTCAAGTCTAGACCTACCTCAATCTTGAAGCACTCTACAAGAGGTGTTACCAAGACTATCAAAAAGAAACCAAAGCACCAAAGAATTTCCTCTTTAAATTTGAAGTACCCTCAAGAATCACAAGCGAATATGAAAATCATTGTGAAAACAAATTTCTTGCCACAGTGCTGTTTGATTCAGTGTCAGAAAGAAGACAGGTTGTCATTATAATGGACTCCATTCATTCAATGCAAACTCCTCTGATGCTGAATAAAAAGGTACTACCTCAGTCTCTCAACTAATTATGACAGGTTTGTACATGCGTTCTTTAGCCCCCTCCAGATTACAGGCATCTCTACCCTATCATGTTTAGTAACAGACAGTCGATCTCCACGTAATACCAAATACCCATACTTCTCAAATGTTTCTAAATTTGTAGGGAAGCCCCTACTTTTGGCTCTTAATTTTGACCCATACAGTTCCAAGGTGGCTGTACACTGTGCAGGAGGTTTAGAGTTTGTGAGAAATGAAAATAGTGTACAAAAAAAAAAAAGGCCAGTTAAAATTAACTAGTGGATAAAACCTTGTTACAGGTTAGTGGTTACACTGCCTGGTTATCAGCAAAGAAGAAAACAGGAGAAAGTACAAAAAGTACAAAAAAAAACAAAAAAAAAAAAAACAGAAAATGAGAAGTAAAAGCTCTGGTTGGGAACAGCCTTGATTTTTGGGTTCAGGAAAGAAAAGAGAGATTGATGGCTAGATTCAAAACTTGGCATGAGTCAGGGTTTTTTGTTCCTAAAGGAACCCTATATCTCTATGGAAAACCAAACTGAGTTAAACCATCATAACAGCTTGCAACTCAGATACTAATCTAGTAGATGTCAAGAGCAATGAGAAACAGTCTACCAAGTCATGAACCCTAAAATCAGTCCAATGAGTTGGTTCAAAGGGATACAAAGTAAACTTTCTCAGAATGTTAAGATCCCAAGCAGGTAACGCCCATTTCCTAGGCAGTCTTGCGTGCAAGATGCCTTTTAAAAATTGCTTGAACAATGGCAGAGTAGAGAGGGGAGGAAACCATGGGCAGACATGCTGAAATGGCCAACAGATCAACCTTGACATAGGAGTAAGAAGGGCAAAGGGAAAGTTACTCACAAATACTGAGTAACCAGAAGCACAAAATCCCTGAATTCGCCCTTTTTATTACTGTAGCATCAACCACTGTTTCTTCCATTTAGCAAACACAACACTTCCTAGTAGCAGGCTTTCTTATCTCCTTAAATACCTGCTTGTACCATCCTTAGAAACAAGGTGCCAAAAAGGTATTAAAATTGAATCAGTCAGGCAGTCAGCTGAAATGGTTTCAAAATGGGGTGTACAAAACTCCACTTGTCTTGTGCAAGTACAGCCAATGGGGTGTACAAAACTCCACTTGTCTTGTGCAAGTACAGCCAATCTGTGGGAGAACTTAGTGGTAATTTTCACTGGCCATTTCCATAAGACAGGAAAACCACTTTTACCCGAGCCAGCAAGGAATCACCACAACCTTTGGAATCTTTCAGATTACCCTGGATAGCAGTGGAAAGGGTGGAAATGCGTGTAGGAACAGTCAGTCAATAGGAATGAAAAAAACATCCGTTTTTGGGGGCTTACCTCGTCAATAGGAATGAAAAAAAAAAGTAGTAGTTATGTACTTACCATAACATTCCATGTGTGTTGTCCATCTCGCCTTCATTCTTAGCAGGTTGAGTTGGGAACCAATCCTCTGTTCCGACTTGGCCTTGTACAAAAGCTTGAGGTATTCCACGGGCTCGTAGCTAAAACCCTATTCCATCATGCACTAGGAAAGCATCCCAGATCTTGTTTGCAGATATAAAGAAAATATTAAATAAAAACTACTTAATACCAAACAGAGCAATCAAGGTAGTCAGAGAACATTTATCGTCAACTGTACAGGTTTGGTCTTCCCGGAGCAAAGGGCTGGGGGAAGGAGGGTGGGATGCAAGAATGAAGGCAAGATGGACAACACACATGGAACGTTATAGCGAGTACATAAACTCTTTATGTGATGTTGTCCCATCTCACCTTCATTCTTAGCAGGTTGGGACAGCATCCCTAGCGCCATTTTTCTTGGGTGGCTCAAGAGAGAATATTCTTCATAACAGTGGACCCAAAGGAGGCCCTGTTCCTGGAGGCCAAATCAACTTTGTAATGGATGATAAAGGTTATGAGGCCTTGCACATGTTGCTGCAGCACAAATGGTATCAATAGGTAGTCTCGCTTGAAAGGTAGAAGAGGTCGCAATGGCTCTTGTAGAATGACCTTTTACCTTATGAGAAAGGTCTTTGTCTTGAAACTTGTAAGTAAAGGTAATACAATAATACAATCTGATAGCCATTTCGAAAGTGTGACTTTACACACAGAGCACCTTTGAGTCTGAAAATGACACAAATAATTGGTCAGATTTTCTGAAGTCCTTTGTCCTATGCAAGTAGAAACATAGTTGCCTGTGTACATCCACTTAGTGCAACACATATTCTGCCTTATTCTCATAGTTGGGGGGAAAAACTGGTAGTTCTATGGAATGGTTTAAATTAGATTCTGAGTATACTTTGGGTAGAAAGGATGGGTTTGTTCATAGGGCTACTTTGTCTTTGTGGAAAGCATGCAGGGGAACTTTATGGACAACGCTTGCAGCTCTGAAACTCTTCTAGCAGAAGTAATAGCTATCAAAAGAATCATTTTCCACGACAAATACTTGAGATTGCAGGATGCTGCAGGCTCGAAAGGGGGAAGAATCAAATAGGATAAGACAAAATTCAAGTCCCATGGGGCTGGAAGGGCTTCAATAGGTGGTTTTAATAAAAGAGCACCTTTAAGAAAGGCTTTGCAAAGTGTGTGGGGCATCCTATTGGGGCCGGACTCATGTAAATGGAAATTAGATATCGCTGCTAACTGAAATCTAATAGTAGCTGTGGCTTCATTAAATAACTTTGCTAAGAATTCAAGAATGGAAGCTACTGGGGCAGAGAAGGGATCAATGCGATTACTCAAGGCCCATGAAGAAAATCTTTTCCATTTGCTTCTATATAACTTTCTTGAAGCCTTATGAGACGAGATCAGGATGTGTCAGACTAGAAGAGAAATGTTAAGAAGCCTGGCTATGGTTGGAATCGGAGTAGCCAAGCTTGTCAATTTGAGGGTTTGAAGGGAGGGGTGGAGCGTCCCTGATGCACGAGTCAGGAGGTCTGAAACTGGGTCCAGAATCCACAGCTCCTCCTGGAGATGAGGCAACAGGAAGGGGAACCAGATTTGACAAGGTCAGTATGAGGTGACTAGTATCAAGTTACTCCCAAGCAACTGGCTTTCTGAAGAACTATGGGCATCACTGGAAAGGGAGGAAAGGCATAGAGGAGACCCAAGGGCCAATCGTGGACAAGTGCATCCCTTGGTGACTCACCGGGGGGGGGGGGGGGTCAGAGCAAATTAGATGCTGCATTTGGTGTTTATGGATGAGGTAAAGAAGTCGCAGCAAGGCTGGCCCCATTTGTGGAAAATCTTTTCTGCCACTTCCTGTTTTAGGGACCACTCGTGAGGCATCAGAATAGCTCTGCTGAGTTTGTCTGCTATCATGTTCGATTTTTCCGGGATGTACATTGCTACCAGAAAGTGTTGGGAGGAGGTCACCCACTGCCATACTCTCAGGGCCTCCCGACAAAGGGGGTAAGATCTGGTTCCTCCTCCTTTATGTACCACGCAACTGACATTTTGTCTGTCTACTGTTATAGTTCCTAGCGGAAGACAGTCCTGGAATGATTGCAATGCTAAAAGCACCACGCTCATCTCTAGGACATTGATGTGCAAATAGGCCTTGTGATCCTGCCAAGTGACTTGGACCGTCTTTCCTAGATAATACTCCCCCCACCCTGAGAAGCGTCAGTGGTCACTGTGGCTAATGGCTTAGGAAGTACAAAGGATCGACCTAATGTAAAAAGAGTGGAGTAAAGCCACCAACGAAGGGCTTTCTTGCAAGATTCAGTTATCAATATTTGGCACGACATGGGTAGTTCCTGCATGAACCACCAAGTGAACAGTAGCCACTGTAGAATTCTCATGAGCAGATGTGCTAATGGAATCAGGGTTATTGCTGCTGCCATGGTACCCAAGACTTTCAGAACTGTTCTTGCTTGCACATTTTTCTTGGAAAGTAGGTTTAGGACTTGACGTCTTAGAGCTTGAACCCTTTTGGAAGGATGTTTGGCCATCATTTTGGTTGTATGTAGATCTGCTCCTATAAAAACGATATGCTGAGATGGCAACAAGGCAGATTTTTCGTAGTTTATTAAGATTCCTAGGTGAGAGCAGAGATGCAAGGTGGTGTCTTTCACTTTCATTAGTAGATGCTTGGTGGTGGCGGTTAGGAGCCAGTCGTCTAGGTAGAGAAACACTGAATCCGAGGCGTCTCAAGTGAGTTGCAACTACTGCCATACACTTGTTGAACACTGTGGACTGTAGTGAGACCAAAGGGCAGAGCTCAAAACTGGTAATGACTGGCTCCCAGCTGAAAGCGCAAATGACTCCTGGAACGGGTGTCCATTTTTATGTAGTAGTATATATCCTGGAAGTCTATATAGAGTACATCCAACCGTCTTGCCCCAGAAAAGGGAATATTGACTGCAGTGTTACCATCCGGAACTTTAACTTTCTTACTGAATTATTGTTTGCACAAAACTTTTAAATTAACTGTCTATATAACAAATGACACAGACAATAATGTACAGTTTGCAGGGTTTACTGTCCAAGTTTTCTTTTTATACAACATAAAAGGTGTTCTCCAGTACACAGCTCTAAGCAAATCTAAAAAAAAAACATCAAATTAAATCTCGCATATATACATTCTTATAAAAGCAGTCTTTTAAAAACTCTCAAAGTCATTACTTTGGTATTTTCTAATGTCATCTTTCTTGTTTAAAAAGGTTTGTGTAAAAGCAGTCTTTCAATAATGTCATGCAGTCTGTTAATAAGCTCCTTTGTGTTCTTGTTTCAAAGTAAATTATGTCTTGCACCTGGGTCCTTATCTGTTTCCCTTAAAGCTTGTTACACACAACTAAACATTTAGCTAAACGTCTTTTTTAAAGAGTTAAGCCTTATCAGTATTTTTCTCAAGCTGTACCAAAACCTAAAATCATGTCACATTTTAAATAAATGCCGTCATTTTTATTTAATGTCCCCCCTTGCTTTTCAGCTAAAAAACGTTTAACCCTTTTTTAGTAAACAATAATGTATGTGTCCAACTATACTATTCCTACACGTATTATAGAAACAAAAGTGCATATACATCTAACTAGCAAAAAAAAATACATGCATTTATAAATCTCTAACTATATATCTAACAAGCTGTTGGGTCAGATCTGAGAAGAGCAAACAAGTACTGGTTAGACTGAGAAACCTTATAAAGTCGGTCTGCCCTTTTAGGGAATGAAGGATGACGGTCAGGTTTATTGGAAGCAAAGTCAAAAACATCCTCCAATTCTGTCAAATGAGGAGGAATGGGGTAAAAGTGGAATATCCATTTGCAACGTTTCATCGTAATTTTTTTTTTTTTTTTTTTTTTTTAAAGAAGGAGACCATCTACTTGCTCCCACCGAGATAAGTTATTCATTTGGACCCACTCTCAGAAAAAAAGAAAATCTCCCTACAAGTGAAACTGAGGAAACACTTTCCTTAGAATCACAGTTCTGGAACATGGAAGAAGACAGATGATGGCCTATCCCTATAAGAATTCTCTAAAAAGAGACAGAGAATAAAGAAAACTTTTTTCACAGAAAAAAAGTTTTTATCTTGTTTCAGAGGTTTCAAAGCCTGCAATAAACCCAGGCTAAAGTGATAAACTAGAAAGGTGTTGCCAGTAGTAGTACATTTTAAGTTTTTTTTTTCTTTTTCCTAGGGACATCCCTAGGAGGAGACTGAATAAAAGATGGCACATCAGCCTGGAAAACAGGTCTCCTACCCTTACCATGGAGGGAAGCACTCCTGTGGGAGACTCATGACCTAAAAGAATGGTCTCTCCCATGTCTGTTAAAGACATCGGAGAAGCCGCAGAGCCCAGAAAGCTCTTGAAAGATAAGGGAGTGGTCTGAGGAACAGCCAATGACCACTGAACAATCATTTACCAGTTGCTGAGGCATTGACTGAGCCCAAAAAGGCTCTCTTGTAGTTTTTTGTTCTTGGGTGCAGCAGGAGAAGAAACCAAGAGACCAACAGGTTGATACAATGCCCCGCCAAGAAATAAGTCTGTCAGAAGGTTAGTTGTTTTCCCAGTACTCACCAGTTCCAAACAAAAAGGCAAAAAATTAATTATACAAACAGTACACCTTTGTTGCAAAAAATTAAAGAAACGCTATTCAAACTAATAAAAAAAAAATGCAAAATGACTGCTGAACCGTCATGTGATGGGCTAGAAAAACTAAGTATAATTCGAAATGCCAGTATTCTTAAATGAGGCTTGGTACAAGTAAATCAAAATTATTAAATAAGGACTTGTCTGCCTAGAAATTGGAAGAAAGAGCCAACTATAGATCCTATGAAGCCCAGGAGGGGCACTCTCAACGGCAGCAAGAAAATACCATAGGGCTTTGTCTTCCAGGCTTTCTCCCTTCAGAGCTCGAGCTACAGCAGCCAAGGCATATTTCTAGGAGGTAGCTCAAGACTTTGCAAGACTAGCTATATGGATTACATCCTGTTGAAGGCTACTGCAGCAGTGATTTCTGATGAACATCTTGCCTGTGAAGATATTTTCCACTGTTCTGTAAGAAAATGATTGTGAGTGACAGAAAAAAGCCCAGGAGCAGACTAGAAAAATTAGGAGTATTTTTGACTTGAGCCAGGAACTGATAATGGGTGGTTAAGATGATGAAGATATAGACCAGCAATAATGAGAAACTGGGAAATAAATGGAAAAATCATAAAGCTTTATTTCAATTAGAAGAAATGTATTAGGAAATGAATTGGATATGAAAAATGTGCTTCTGCAAAAAGAACATGCTAATTAATACTGGAGGCAGTCACATTGTAAAGCAGTTCCATATAGTATGCAGAGGTACCATAAATGTGAGTTGGGGGTACAGGCTCTTATCAGTGACTGCTTTTTATGCTTGTGACAACCCACCGGTGGTCCAATAATCAAGGAGCCTAAATCCTCACCACTGGCAACAGTGGGGGATGTACACTGGGAGGATAACAAGTACACACATGGTATTTCCAGATGCAGCTCTCTGCTGCAAGTGTAGTTTCCCTTAAGAGCACACAGAGACCACAGTCAGTCCAGGGCTGGTTTACCCCTCTTTCTCTATATCCTCAATAAGATTCCCCAGTGGCACAACTACAGAGTTGAGATCTCAGCTGAATGGCCAAGCCAAGACCTCCAGCACCCTCTCTGTCCAAACAGTGCTCTGTGTCCCTGCCCAAGTAGCTGACCCACACAATCTGAGGTTTGATTTACACACACACACACACACACACACACACACACACACACACACACACACACACCTGGGAAAGGCTGGCACAGGTTTACTAGCTATGCCCCCTCTTGCCCAGACTATAAGGTCCATCACTACCACCAGCCGACTCCTTATCAGCTACTTTAAGGTTCTTAACAAAGGGTGTCCGATCTTACGGTGTAATGTTACTATTAATTCAAATGGTAGCTTAACCAAGAGCAAGGCTATTAGGAGTGCCCCACACAGTATTAGCAAATAAATATCCAAGTACTCTCAAGACTTAAATATCTCTACACAGATCAGCCACAATGAAAAGTTTAAATATATTTATTAATAAATAATAAAACAAAATACTCCGTATATATTCACAGTGACATCAGGGTTCAAAACCACAGGAAATATTTAAAACATTGCAGAACAATTGCACATAAATAAAGAAAAATGTCTCAACTAAGCTTTGCTATATTCCTGACTACCTCCAAGAGTTACTACACCCTAAAAACTTGCTTCATTTAGAGTAAGGCAGATGTTACCATGAATGGTTCTCATCAGGTCTAAGACAGAATACACTCTCTCTCAGAGTTCTCAAATTAATATCTCAAATATTACTGCTGGTATAGCTTGCAGAATGACATTTGTCATCTGACTATATCCCAGGTGAAACTCCCACAGCTGGAAGCTGGCAGTATTCAGCATCTACCTGTGAAAATGCATAGACCTCAAATCTTTGGCAGATGCTCGATGATATAAAACAATTGCATTCCTTCATACTTTCAGGAAGAAGTAATTCGTTCACTCCAAAGACAATACAGAAATCTCCTCATCACAGTCATTATTACTCTGGCCTGGCCTATAATTTAATTTAATTTCAGCTATATTTCTGACATTAACCTTATGTATTCCAGTTTCCACTGTTAAAATATACACATTTAAACTGTTACAACAGTGCATGTACATTTCTTCTCTCTTCCAGCAGGGTACACTGTGGTTACATTTTAAGCACAAGCACTTTACCTTTCTAACTCTCAGGTCACTCCACAACAAGTACAAGTATGACTCTGTCATTGTCCATGTGGGTGTGAATGACCTGAGGAGACACACCTCCCTGGACTACATGAAGAGAGACATGGTGGAGCTCTCAGATTATGTGGCCCAGGCAGGCATAACACTAGTCCTGAGCAGTATCCTACCGTCACCCAGAATGATACCGCAGTACAAACAAAAAATGATAGACTTCAACCATTGGCTAAGTTTCTGGTGTCATTGTAAGTGGATTCAGTATCGGTCTGCTTGGGGTGACATGACTAACAGACCTCGATGTTTTGACAGAGATGGCCGGCATCCATTACCCCTGGGTTCCGGGTAATGGCTAAGGCTCTTGCCACCCCTAGTGCCATTTTTAGGCAGTGTTCCAAAGGCCAAATTACCACTGTAACAGCTATATATAAATGCAATCGGAGGATCATGCTGCTCAATGCTAGAAGTCTAAATCTCAAGATGCACTCGCTCAAAGCACTCCTCAAAATGGAGAATGACATTTGTGCTGTAACGGAGACCTGGTTTAAAGTGGCAGATAGCACCCCTGCGCTACCAGGTTATAAGCCATTCCACACCTTTCGGCCCCGAAACATGGACCGAAGTTACAGAGGTGGTGGTGTCCCCATATTCATAAAGGATATGCACACATTCAGACTAGTAGCCTAGCATAACGCATCCGAGATACTTCAGGTACAACTAACACTGGGTAAGAAGGCGATCCAGGTCATACCCTGCTATAGGTCCCCAACCATGTCCCTAGACTCTCACTCCACGTTCCTAAGCACCCTGGAATCTATCAAGGTCCAATCCAACACTCTCTTACTAGGAGGCTTCAACTACCCCTCCATCAACTGGGAAAACTACTCAAGCACCAATACACTGGCCCAACGCTTCCTGGAATTCATCATTTCCAATGCCCTGGACCAGCTCATTCATACCTCCACTAGAGGAAGCAACATCCTTGACCTTGTTATCACTAACATGGGAGACCGTGGCTTTACACCAATAGTCAATCCCTCTCTGGTCAGATCCAACCATAAAACTAATCACCATGAAAATACACATCTCACCCACACCCCCCACAAAGGTAACCTCCATGAAAAACTTCCCCAAAGCTGACTTTGGACTCTAAAAACAGAGGTGGCTAACTTCACGGCACCCATGCCAATGGAAAATAACTGCACGAGTGCCGAATCATATACCAATGCACTGTACAAACATGTGCATAAATGCATGGAACTAGCCATACCCAAAACGCTCTCCTCCAAAAAAAACGAAGCCAATCTGACAGTCCCCTGCCATTAATAAACTCTACAACAGAAGAAAGAAACTGTTGCAGAAAAAGGTGCAGTCCTAAGACTGGAAAAACTCACTTATTCGCCCCAACAATAAGTTGAGATCCCTCATCAAATTCTCTAAAGCCAGCTATGAAGGCAGAATTGTGGCAGACACTAAAAACAATCACAGAGCCTTCTATAGCTATATCAAGAACCTCCACAGCAATACCCAGATTTGCTCCGAGTTACTGCACAATGGTACCTCCTATACTGAGCCAACAGATATTGCCAACATACTGGCAGACAGATTCAGTGCCAGCTTTACCTTTCTGTCTCCCCCCCCCTAAAGGGCCAATCACAATACCGGAAGAATGACCGGCACCCAGCATTACTGCAGCACAGGTTAAAGCTGCATTGTCCAAGGCCAGGAATACAGCTTCCATGGGACTCGATAATATCCTTGGCTGTGTTCTACATGAACTACAAAGCGAACTGGCACCACATCTGTGTGCCCTGTTCAGTCACAGCCTCACCTCAGGCTTTGTCCCTACCAAATGGCACACTGCTACAGTCATCCCTCTCCATAAAGGGAGAGTGACTACAGACCCTGGAATTATCACCGCATTAGCCTGACAAGTCTGATATGTAAAGCTATGGGCATCATCATGGACCTGATTAACAAAGATATAGGAAATCTCCAAACTCTAGACCCCACGCAATTTGGCTTTGCTTGGGCTAAAGGAAAGTCTCTCTGTTGATCAGTGGCAGTGAAAAACATTGAGCAGCCTGCCTGCCCCTGTGGGAGTGGCTACTGACTTGAAACTGTAGTTATTGGCCATTTTGGGTCAATTCCAAAACTCCTTCATCTTCCTCTCTTAAAACCCTCTTTTGCACAGTTTTGCGCGGTTTTGAGCATAGCGCAACAACGGGCAGCGCCGCCTAATTGGGTTTAAACTATTCCTGGCTCCACAAAGTCTGCTCTTCACTTTTTCCCTTAGAACTGCTCTCTCTCTCAATTTAAACACCATATTCTCATTCTAAGGCCCCTCACTGGTCCAATTAAGTAATCCTACAAGTTAGCACTATTAAACCATAAGCACTACTTACTCTCATACTCTCTACGATTACCCTGTCCTCTATTGGTCCGCCCTAAATTCAGTTTCCCTATTACTCTAGCATGTCCAAAGGTCAGTCAATGGTTTCCTCTCCAGTCCAGCTGGTGAATCTGGGAATTCTGAGGCAATGTTACAACTGTCTCATGTACACGGACAACCCTCTCTCCTCCAAACAGGTTCAAATATAATGTGAGAGATGCAACTATTTAGCCAAACTGGAGGCTGAGCTCTCTCATCTCAAAACTGGTGTAACCAGTCAGGAGGAAAAGGTAACCTCACACAACACAATTCCAGTATCACATAGTCCCACCACATCAGCAAACCAAACACATAAATACACAAAAACATACTCGGAGGCTCTAAATAAAAATCTACCTAAGCAACAGAGACCTCCAAAGCAGACATCCAAGCAAACGCTACCTCAAAACAAAACACACACAACACATAACCCACAAAGTCAGTGTGCCAAGCAGCCACAGCCCTTAAGGCTGAATAACACACCTGATACTCTTGTTATAGGTGACTCTATTGTCAAACACACCGACGTCCCGCTCACCAGGCTGAATAAAGAGAAGGTCACGGTGAGCTGCCTGTCGGGTGCTAAAATCCGACACAACGCAAGCACTCAGGTCACTCCAAAGCAAATACAAATATGACTCAGTCATTGTACATGCTGGTGTGAATGACCTGAGACGTACCTCCCTGGACTACATGGAGAGAGACAGAGGAGCTCTCTGATCATGTAGCCCAGGCTGGTATGACCCTGACCTTGAGCAGCATCTTACCCTCACCTAGAATGATGCCACAGTACAAAGACAAAATGATCGATTTTAACAATTGGCTAAAATTTTGGTGTCATTCAAAGGGGATCCAGTGTCTGTCAGCCTGGGATGACATGCTCGACAAGCCACGTTGCTTCACTAGGGACGGCTTGCACCTGTCACCACTGGGCTTTCGGATATTGGCAAAGGCTCTTGCCACCCCCATAGTGCCTTTTTAGGCAAGGCTCAAAAGTCAAACCCACCCCCATAGACAGCACAAGGAACAAGAAACTAAGGGTAATGCTGCTAAACGCCTGAAGTCTTAACCTCAAGATGCACACACTCGAAGCTCTCCTCAGTATGGAGAACATCGATATCTGTGCAGTGACAGAAACCTGGTTCAAGGCTCCAGAGAGCACCCCAGCACTACCAGGCTATGCCGCATATCATGCTTTTCGGCCCCAAAACCCGGACCGAACCACAAAAGGAGGGGGAGTTTCCATATTTATCAAGGATATCCATACCTCCAGGTTAGTGGCATTGCACGAAGTATCGGAGACCATCCATGTGCAACTAACAGTGGGCAAGACTGCTTTTCAGTTTATAGCATCCTACAGACCACCCTCTCAAAGTCAGGAATCCCATTCGGCTTTCCTGAAAACACTGGAGAACATGAAGATCATGAAGATCTCTCCAAACACCATTATATTGGGTGACTTCAACTACCCAAACATCGACTGGGAGCACTACTCAAGCCCCAGCACCTTAGCCCAAAGATTCCTGGAAATTATAAACTCAAATGCTATGGAACAACTAGTCACCACTCCCACAAGAGGGGACAACATACTAGACCTGATCATTACCAACATGGGGACTCTATGCTCCACACCAGAAGTATATCCCTCATTGGTAAGATCAGACCATAAATTAATTTCACTGGATGTCCACATCCCGACCCCACCCCCAGCCCAGAAAACCACAGTGAAAAACTTCTCAAAAGCGAACTTCTCACTTCTCAAAACCAGTGGAATCCTTCAAGGCCCCAGGGCCAGTGGAAACTACAGCCCAAACTGCAGAATCCTATATAAAAGCATTCTACGGACATCTCCAGGAATGCATGGATCATGCTATCCCAAACAAAACCAAGACCCAATCATCCAAAGGCAGGCGTCCAGTGTGGTGGACCCCTGCCATAAATAAACTGTACAACAGAAGGAGGAAGCTACTACATGATAGAGCAAAATCCCTAATAGGGAAGGCATCTCTGATCAGTACTAGCAAAAATTACGATCCTCAAAATCCTCCAAGGCCAGCTTCCAGAGAAAAATTGCACAGGACACCAAAGACAATCATAAGGCTTTTTCAGTTATGTTAGAAACCTGGGATGCAACTCCCAGACTTGTTCCGAGTTGATTCTAAACGACAAAAAATACACTGAACCCACAGACATCGCCAATATCCTGGCAGACAGGTTCAGTGCAAACTTCTCCACCCCCCCCCAAAAGAGCAAGTATCTATCCCGGCAGAGGGCTGCCTCCCAAACATCTCAGATGCTCAGGTGAAGGCTGCCCTCTCCAAAGCAAAAAACACTGCTTCCATGGGACCAGATGGCGTCCCAGGTTGGCCCTACATGAACTACAAGAGGAACTAATCCCTCAAATAAAACAGCTATACAATCTCAGCCTCACTACAGGATATGTGCCCACAGAATGGCGTACAGCAACAGTGGTCCCACTCCACAAAGGTGGAGCCTCTACGGACCCTGGAAAATATCGCCCAATAAGCCTGACTAGCTTAGTCTGCAAGGCTATGGAGAGGATCATCATGGAGCTCATAAACAAAGACATTGGGGACCTACAGACACTAGATCCTACCCAGTTTGGCTTTGTCAAGGGCAGATCCTGCCTTTTGAACCTGGTTGACTTCTTTGAAACAGTCACCAAAGCCATAGATGAAGGGAAGGTAGTCCACACAGCCTATCTGGACCTTGCAAAGGCATTTGACACAATACCCCACTCGGGCATCATAGATAAGCTATCCAGCTTAAATATAAACCCCTATGTCACAAGATGGGTTGCAAACTGGCTCAAAGACAGAACCCACAGAGTGAGAGTTGCTGGAGCCATGTCAGACTCGAAACCGGTCACAAGTGGCGTCCCACAGGGTTCTGTCCTGGGACCACTCTTGTTCGGTATATACTTTTCCGAGGTACAGGCAAACGTGGGAGGACTATGGCTCACCAAGTTCGCTGACGACTGCAAACTGGGCGCCATAATCAACTCTCCAGCTGACACAAACATCCTTCAAAAAGGTCTCACAGAGACAGATAACTGGTGCCAGCGCCATGGTTTAAAGCTAAATGCCAAAAAATGTATAGTCATACCCTTTGGCAAAAACAATGTGCCCACAAATTACCACATAGGCGGAAACCCATTAAGTACAGAGAAAGTTATTAGGGACCTGGGGACCCAAGTTGATAGCAATCTCTCCTTTGAAAGCCACATTGCCAAAGTGGTTAGAAAGACCTTCTACATAGCCCACCTCATCACGAAGGGTTTCACATCTAGATCAAGAGAGGTAATCGTGCCTTTATTCATCCCTCATCAGGCCCATCATAGAATACAACGCCTTTTGGGATGTACCTTACCCGACACCTGCAGCAATTAGAAAGACCCCAAAAGTATCTCACCAAGAGGATCAAGGGTCTCAAACAGATGCCATATGCTGCTCGGTTAAAAACTCCAGCTCTACTCAGTTGCATACCGCCTACTTGAGGCGATCTATGCCTGACATACAAAGCTATGTCAAATCCAGAATTAATGGACATGCTCCACCTCAGTTAATCTAAATCCCTTAGAGCCACACGCTCGAGGGACTTGAACCTCAGCACAGAAATAAATAGAACTTGCTGGAGGGACAGGTTCATAACCCAGAGGCTCCCTTCGCTCTGGAATAGAATTCCAGTTCATGTGAGGCAGAGCACCTCACTGAATCTCTTCAAGAAGAATCTCGATAAGTGGATGGGGGATTGTAGGTTTGTCCCAGGGATTACTCCCGTGTCACTATTAGACAGAGGCACAGTAAACTAAACCTTAAAAAGGGCACAGTATACTCAAATCAAGGGGTGGCGTAAGCCATACAGAATCGGGCTAGGCTTATAATTGCCCCACGGCAGATAGCCTAGTATGAACCTATAAAGGGAGACCATGCCTGCTCAACCTGGTTGTCTTCTTTGAGTCAGTCACCAGGGCTACAGATGAAGGTAAGGCAGCATACAGACTACCTCTATCTGGCCAAGGACTTGGATACCATTCTTCACTCAGGAATTACTGAAACTCGCCAAACTAGGCATCAACCCCTATATCACTAGGTGGGTTGCAAATTGGCTCACAGATGGACTCCAAGTGAGACTGCCTATCAGTCACGAGTGGAGTCCCACAGAGATCGGTCCTGGGTCCTCTCCTGTTCAGCATCTACTTCTCAGAAGTCCAGGCCAACACAAAGGGACTCTGGCTGACCAAGTTTACAGGCAACTGCAAGCTGGGAGCCATTATCAACTCCGCAAGTGATGCAGACATCCTACAGAAAGGCCTCACTGAGACCAATGACTGTGTCAAAACCATGGCTTTAAGCACAATGCCAAAAAAATGCATGGTCATCCCCTTTGGTAAAAACTCAGTTCCCACTAATTACCACATCGATGGAAGCCCACTGAACACTGAAGGCATTATAAGAGATCTGGGGACGCAGGATGACAGCAACCTTGCCTTCAACCACATTTTCACTGTGGTCAGAAAGTCCTATGTGGCACATCTCATTACCAAGGATTTTGCATTCAGGAAGAAAGAGGTCATCATCTCTTTCTAGTCTTCCCTCATTAGACCACTCAGAGTATAATGTCCCATTTGCAATGTACCTCACTAGACACCTGCAACAGCTGGAGAGGCCACAGAAGTATCTCATGAAGAGGATCGTAGGCGTTAAACACATGTTCGACACAGACAGACTCTAAAGACACCAGCTATTCTCTGTCTCATATCGGCTACTTAGAGGTGATCTCTGCATGACTTAGAAAGCCATGTCTGACCCAGCTTTGTCAGAAATGCTACATCTAAAGAAATCCCAATCCCTCCACACCACATGCTCCAGAGACCTCAACCTCATTACAACAATCAACAGAACATGCTGGAGGGACAGGTTCATAACCCAGAGAGTGCCCATGCTCTGGAATAGACTTCCCATACATGTCAAGCAGAGCACCTTGCTGTCCCTCTTCAACAGAAATCTTGATGAGTGGATGGGTAACAAAGTTCACCCCGGGGATCACTCCAGTGGCTCTACTTGACAGAGGCACTGGGAACTAACGTGGGACCTAATAACTCACATAATCTGTCAAAAGAATGTCCCAATGTTGTTGTACCAAATCTACAAGTGTTTCTGCCATAGGTAGTAGTAAAAAAACGATCCATTACACCTTTATCAAAATGTATATAATCTTCAGTATTTGAATAGATCCTGTGTATTCTCAAACTGTGACTTGGGTATATTGGCCGTGATATGTTTAGGAGGATAGCTGGAGGCATGAAGTAGCGTATTTGAATGATGGGGTTTTCTATACAATGTACTGGACAAGGTCAGCCGGACATATTAATGTAGTCTTGGGCAGATATCCAGCAAAAAAAACCCTTTACAGTTTGTTAGAACTTTACATGACTTATGAACGAAGAATAGATTTGTATATACCGGAAGTTGCTCAAACGTGTGAGAAGACAAAATCTTTTGAAGGTTCTGCCATATACAAACAATGCTTTAATAAGCTTAGGGAACAATTGCTCCTTTTTGAACAACGTTTAAAAGAAAGAAAAATAAGTAAATTTAATCGAGATTCAAGGGACTACCAATTAGGTAAGCCCTTCGAGTATACTAAAAGTGGTAATAAAGGTAGTTTATTTTGAAAAAAAAAAAATCTACAAGTGATACTTCTGGGGAGGATTCTTCTTCATACACGGATACAGAAGCTGAAAGGCAGCAAACGCCACCAGCTACCAAGAAGTCCTGTACTGTGGTACAAGATAATCTGCCACTTAGTTCTGATCTGGCCCCTTTATCTCTAGTAAAAGGACGGGGGGTAAGAAACATAAGTTCAAAAACAGGAATCGATGGTTCTCTGGAGGTAATGCTGAACTTTCTAAAACCCAGGTAGTGTCCCCAAATAATGTGATTAACATCTTTTCAGTGGTTCTGTCAGAGTCTGAATGTCTGTTGCTGAGCAAAGGCCTGAATTTCATTCCAGGGTGTTTTGTCCCTGAAGATGTCTTTGTTGAAGATTTATATGCACTTTGCAGACTGCTTAATCTGAAATTATATTTTCAGAATGGTGAATGTGTTAGTGAAAATAGTGGCTTCAAGTTTAATAAATCAACATTTGTTCCACCTATGAATAAGAATGTGGAGGCATTTCAAAAATGCATACTCAAAGAGTTGCATTTTGGTCAAAATGGTCAACAATATATTCTCCTTTAAATTTATCTATAGAAGAAATGAATGCCTTGACACAGTTGAAGAATAAAAATATTGTTATTGTTCAAGCCGACAAAGGTGGAACAGTTATAATGGATAAATCTTTGTATGTTACTGAAGCAGATAATCAGTTACAAGATGTTGGACTTTATACTTGTATGCCCTATGATCCCACATTTGATTTCAAAAAGGAAATTGATGCATTTTTGGAGTCTGCTGTTAGTGAGGTAATTATAGATAAACGTACCACGTTTCATCTGAAGGTTAAAGATCCATCTTCTCAATATTTTTTTTTTTTTTTTTTTTTTTTTTTTATCATCTCCTTCCTAAAATTCACAAGGACATGCATAAGCCCCCTGGTAGACCTATAGTCTCTTGTTAGGGCTCCCTCACCGAACCTCTGTCTGCCTACCTTACTATCTGTTTAAAGCTATTGTTATCAGGGGTGAGAGCCAGGATACAGGACACTACCGAATTTCTGAACATCATTTCTGATACCCAATTAGAGCCAAACTGGTTATTATGTACATTGGACGTTACATCCTTGTATACTAGTATTCCTCATTGGGCAGGTTTATGTGCTCTAGAATATTGGGTAGATAGAACGTCCTTATATAGTCCTGGCTCTAACACGTTTTTGTTATGCTTGGCTGAGCATGCATTCTCTAAAAATGTATTTTCCTTCAATACTAAATGTTTTTTGCAGTTGAGAGGTACAGCTATGGGTGCATCTTTTGCACCCATTTATGCTGACCTTTTCATGGGGTATTTGGAACAGATAATTATATAGGATGTACATCATAATATTTTTCTTGGAGAAATTGACATCTGGTGTAGATTTTTGGATGACTGCTGGATGGTGTGGAAGTCGGACGATGTATATTTACAGGAATTCGTCCAATATTTGAATGAAAATAAGTGGGGAATCAGATTTACAGTAAATTATGATATTTCATCTCTCTCTCTCTCTTAGGTCACTGTATCCAAACTAAATCGGATGAGACTTTGTCCAGTACATTATATAGAAAATCCCATCATTCAAATACATTACTTCAAGCCTCCAGCTGTCATCCTAAACACATCACGGCCACTATACCAAAGTCACAGTTTGAGAATACACAGGATCTGTTCAAATACTGAAGATTATATACATTTTGATAAAAGTTTAATAGATGTTACCCAATGGCCAAGGTTAGACAGACTAGTAGGGAGGTACAATCATTTTCAAGAAGTCAGCTTCTTAAATATAGAAGTCATGGCCTTTGCTCAGATAAGATCAGATTTACTACTACCTACGGCAGAAACACTCAGATTTTTAGATTTGGTACAACGACATTGGGACATTCTTTTGACAGATGATAGATTATGCAAGTTATTAGGTCAAAGAAGTTCATTTTCTTTTTGTAAAGGTTTTAGGTGGTTATTTTAGTCATTATAAACATTTTTTGCCTTCAACACACATTGTACAAACTACTACAGATGGCACACAAGTGGTTGGATGTTATCCTTGCGTCCATTGTTCTTTCTGTATATTTATTTGTCCAGCGAAGAAATTTTCAAGTAGAAATGCATCTAATGTTCTTTCCATAAGAATATTTGGTAACTGTAATAGTGATTGGGCGGTTTATCTGGCAGTATGTTCTTGCACAGCATTTTATGTTGGTCAGACCTCCAGACCATTAAAACTACGCATTTCAGAACATCTACGCAATATTAGAAATAAATATTCAGCTAATGCTTTATATAAATATACCATTACACATAAAACAGCTACCTTTAAATTTATTGTTATTGATAGAGTTTTGGGACACAGATCAATGAAAAGTAGTTGGCATAACGTATTTAACAGAAAAGAAAAATCTTGGATTGTGAAATTGGGAGGACTGTTTTCACCTAGTCTTAATGAACATTTGTAATAAATTGTTTAATGGGGTTTAATTATTCCATTACATTTGGATATATAAGGCGGTGTATGTACTGATGGTGTTTTATATTGAAAAAGGCCATTGGGCCGAAACTGGTCTGTTTTTGTACATTAAAAAGATGTTTGCTCTAGTTGAGTGTTGGCTATTTGTCTTTTTATGTTTTGCTTTTCGAGCCTGAGCACCTGCCGTCCTTGCAGAGGTCTTGGTTTGAGGATTCATTTGCATAAGAAACATCATAAATTGGTATTTAAAGGGAAACCCTCAAGCAATTTGTGACGCCCGTGTACTAGCTCAGCACCAAGGCGTCACATACCAATTGTTTGGCAGTGGTGGGATATCCACACCACACATTGATTGGTTGGCAAATACTAATTGGCTTGTAGTGGTGTGGGTAGAGTGTATTCCTGTAGCTTGTGTTCATGATCACTGAAGGTGCTTTTGTACTCTAAAAATCAGCCACAGAGTAGAGTACAGATCACAATTTTTTTTATTTCTTTTGTTAGATTAGTCAGTCAGGGAGAGCAGGCAGCAGATTAGCAGAGGAGTACGGAATGCTGACAAGGAGCCAGCTGACTGAGATGTGTAGAGGACTGGTGCATGGAAACCTGACTAAGGCAGACATGATTGCAGCTTTGGTCACAGCTGCATCAGAAAACAGCAACCAGGATGATGATCAGACTGGCAGTGAAGATGTACCATACTCTGAGAATGGCCAGCTCAACCTTTCTGCAGAGGACTTAAAAATCCATCTGGGGCTAGACAGACTTGAGTTTGAGGCCAGGCATTTGGAAAGAGAAGCAGCTGATACACTGAGCCGTCTAGAGAGAGAGGACAATGAGAAACTGTGACGTTTGCAGGCTGAGGAGAATGAGAAACTGCTACGCCTGGAAGATGAGGAAAAGGAGAGGCAGAGGCAGCATGAGAAGGAGATGCTGACTCTTCGCCAGAGTCAGGGAGGTAATGGGGAAGGGAGTAACTGGACCAGAGAAGCACAAAAGGTCAGTAAATTTCTTCTGCAGTTTACAGAGGGGGATAATTTTGGTAGTTTCATTCATATGTTTGAAAGGGTAAGTATGATGTTGACCAAAGGCTCTGGGTATGGCTCCTGACCCCCTTACTCCATGGTAAAGCTGCAATTGTGCTGCCTAAAATAATCAAAACATTCCTGATCAAAAATACTACTGTCAAGAACTGCTTGTTAGAATTTTTTAAGCTAACACCCAAAATGTATAGGAAAAAGTTTTGTGAGCATAGACGCAAGGCAGATGAAAGTATGTGTGCATATGTTGCTGAACTGAGGACTGGTTTTCATAGGTGGGCGAGTGGATGTCAGGTCACCACTTTTGAAGGGCTGGCAGACCTTTTGGTGAGGGAACAAGCCCTTAGCACTTTGCCTGAGGATATGAGGATTTGGTTAGCTGATAGACAAATGTACTACTTCAGATGAGTCGTGGGAAGAAGGGAGACCTATACCTAGCAAGCAGGGCATCCCTGCACAGGAAAGGGACCCCCAGTACTTCTCATGGGTCTAATGGAACCCATGGTGGGCAGCACAGACTGCCCCCAACATCATCTGCCAGTAACAGGGGAAGCCACTAGTCCAGGTACACATCCAGGACCTAGGGTTAAATGTTTTGAATGCAACCATTGGGGCCATGTGGCATACAGACGTCCACGGAGGCAAGGTGGGAAACAAAAGGTGAGACCAGTAAGTGGGGAAGACAAAATGCCAATAGTAGGTTGTTTTCTGACAACAGGGGTACCGAACTACCATCCTGCAGATGTCCTGATAGGGAAGGATTTGGATGCGGCAGTACCATGTGTTAATGCAGTTACACGCAGTCAGGCTAGGAGACAGGTATGGGGGTCTGTCAGCCTAGGACAGACCCAGACAGACTGCATACTTGCAGCCAGGACTAGTGAAGTGGTTACTTCAGGGTGGGAGCTACTCTGTAGCAGTGAGACATTGTGAGCCACAGCTGCTTGGCGGTACTGATGTTCCCTCGGAGAGAGTGACTGCAAAGGTAGGGTTGAGTATTGGTACCCAGGCTGACAGCGAGACACCACTGTCAGAGGATGCCAGACTTCCTGTGGAAGGGGAGCTGGGAAGGGTTACTAAGAGAGTTGAGACAGGCTCTGCTCTCAGACCATACATTGCAAGGCCTGAGGCAGGTGGGCTAGTGAGGCACCTGATTCTCAATGGAAGAAGAATATGTATACTGGGACAAAGGGTTACTGTACAGAGAGTGGACCCCTGAGGGACAGCTAGAAGGTGAGAGAATACAGCAGCTGGTAGTGCCTAGAGCCTACCATCTAGCACTTCTAGCCATAAGCCCATGATATTCCCTTTGCAGATCATATGGGCATAAACGTACAAAGAGACGTATTATGCAGAACTTCTACTGGCCTGGAATTTCCAGAGATACAACAGGATACTGCAGGACCTGTGAGCAGTGCCAAAAGGTAGGCAAGGCAGGAGACAAGGTGAAAGCTCATTTGATACCTTTGCCTGTGACTGAGAAGCAATTTCAGAAGGTGGCTATGGATATTGTGGGGCCTCTGAGTACCCCAAGTTTCACAGGGAAAAAGTATATCCTAGTGGTAGTAGAGTATGCTACAAGATGCCCTGAGGCAGTGGCTTTGTCCTCCACTGAGGCAGAAAAGGGGGCAAATGCTTTGTTAGATATTTTCAGCAGGGTAGGTTTCCCAAAAGAAATACTGACAGAGGTGCCAATTTCATGTCAGACCTGCTGGCTTGTCTCTGGAAGTACTGTGGGGTGAAGCAACTGAAGAACACCTCCTACCATCCCCAGACTAATGGTCTTGTTGAAAGGTTAAACTCTACAATTAAGTCTATGCTACGGGCATTTGCAGACCAGTTTAAGAGGGAAAAGGACAAATATTTGCCCCATCTGTTTGCCTACAGAGAGGTTCCCCAGGAATCCACGGGTTTTTCACCCTTTGAATTGCTGTATGGGCATAGGGTGAGGGAACCTCTAGATTTAATTTGAGATGAGTGGGAAGGTGAGTGTGAATCTCACAAGGAGTCTGGTGTGGCACATGTCCTAAACCTCAGGACAAGGCTCGGGGAACTCATGGGCTTGGCCCAGGAAAACCTGGCAGAAGCCCAACAACAGAAAAAGGTCTGGTATGACAGGAATGCTGGAGTCAGAGTATGCTATAGGGCAGCAGGTAATGGCTCTCATTCCGGTCAGACACAACAAGTTGCAAGCAGATTGGGAGGGACCCTGCAAGGTGGTAAGAAAAGGTAAGTGATGTTAACTACATGGTGAAACTGCTAGGCAGGAGGCAGGGGCACAAATTGTACCATGTTAACATGATGAAATCTTACCATGATAGGGAGGCCCTTGTGCTGAGCATTTGCAGTGGACTGCAGGAGTCCGAGGGAGATCTGATGACTGATGATCTCAGTGAGGCGCCGATTGACACCTCAGTGGAAGGAGTAGCAATGTCCCAAGCAGCTATCTCCTACCCAAGGTTCAAGAAATCCGAGCAGTGTTACAGGAGTTTGGGGACATGTTCACTGGGAAACCAGGGTGCACCCACCTGTTGCAGCACCAGGTGAATACAGGACCACAAAGGCCCATTAGGCAAGCCCCTTATAGGGTGCCTGGGAGAGTCAAACAGATTATGAGGGAGGAAATACAGGAAATGTTGGAACTAGGGGTAATTCAAGAGTCCAACAGTCCCTGGGCCTCCCCAGTGGTGCTGGTGCCAAAGGAGGATGGCTGCACCAGGTTGTGGGTGGACTACAGGAGATTAAATAGTTACACAGAGTCAGATGCTTACCCCATGCTTAGGACAGATGAAGCCCAAGATCAGCTGGGTGGGGCCAAGTATCTTACAACCATTGATCTTACCAAGGGTTACTGGCAGGTGCCCTTGACTCCCAGTGCTAGAGAGAAACAGCCTTTGTGACTCCTTTCGGCTTGTATGAGTTCACAAAGATGCCCTTTGAGATGAAAAATACCCCAGCGACTTTCCAGAGGCTGGTAAATCATATCCTAGCAGGAGGGCTTGCCCGTGCCTACCTAGATGACATTGCCATCTACAGCCATTCCTGGCAAGAGCACCTTCAACATGTCAGGGATGTGCTGGGCAGACTACAGAGGGCAGGGTTGACCATTAAGCCCAGAAAATGTCAGGTGGGTATGGCAGAAGTCTCCTACCTGGGACATAGAATGGAGAGTGGTAAGAGCAGGCCAGAACCTGCCAAAGTGGAAGCCATTCAGTCATGGCCTGCACCTGTTACCAAAAAGCAGGTGAGGGCATTCTTGGGAACAGCTGGGTACTATAGAAAGTTCGTCCCCAGTTACAGTGCCATAGCTGCTCCCCTCACAAACCTGACAAGGAAGAACAGGCCAGAAAAGGTAGCGTGGACCCCAGCATGTGAGCAAGTATTCCAGAAGCTTAAATAAGCTTTGGGAGGGCCCCCCTGTGTTAGCCAGTCCAGATTACAGCAAATAATTTGTTGTGCAGGTGGATGCTTTGAACCATGGGGTGGGGGCTGTACTTAGCCAGATTTCTTCAGAGGGAGAAGACCACCTAGTGGTTTATCTCTGTCGTAGGCTCCAACCCAGGGAGGAATGCTATGGAGCTGTAGAAAAGGAATGTCTAGCCATAGTGTGGGCACTGCAGAAACTTCAGCCCCATCTGTATGGAAGAAAATTCACCGTAGTGACAGGTCACAATCCCCTAACATGGTTAAACAGAGCCAGCCAGCAAAATGCCAAGCTGCTAAGATGGAGCCTAGGGTTGCAAGCATATATGTCAGTGCAACACCACAGTGGGAGTAGCAATCCCATCCCAGATGGGCTCTCAAGACAGGGAATGGGGTAAGGTATACTCAGACAGACCTAACTCTCTCAAGCAACGTTTCTCAAGGGCCACTTAAAAAACTAGCTTGAATTCTCCGGGGTGGGAGTGGGCATATGTATGAAGATAGGTGAAGGCTGCCAGCCTAGATAGAATTTTGTAGATAATTCTGTCATTTGTAAATATTAATGTAAGCCACATGCTTGTTCTCTTTGCTAAATGTTGAACTTCAAAAATGTAACAATAGTGCACTTTGCTGCAAGAAAACTGATAAGTCAAGCACTGTGAAATTCTTTGATCTAAAACTTGGAGCAAAGATGTCTAGTGGGAGGCATTCTGCCTACTGTTTTGAGGCTAGAGTTAATTGCTAGAATTTACATGTATAAATTTCTTTTATTGCTCTGGCTTCCTGACCAGCTGCAAGACCAAAAGGGCTATTAACCTCCGAATTTCTGTTAGCCTGAGAACCAGAAAGAAATGATGTAATCTGAAATGAATCAGTGGCACTTTGTTATCACTTTAAGGACAGAGAAACTCAGAGAATTTTAGCATTTGCCTTGAGAACATCCAACTCATTACCAGCTCTGCCCGTGTCTGTATGCAAGTAGGATCTTAGTCTAATCTTCCTATTTCCTTGCTATTTCTAAGTGTTTTTTCTTAACTCTTGACCAGCACTAAAGTAGTAAGTAGTATTGTCGTGTTTTTATTATTAAATATTTTTAAATCTTTCAACTGTGGCTGTTTTGTGTAGAGATAATTTAAGCTCTAGACTACATTGCATGTATACAGTCATACTGTCCAAATCACTCCAAATAAGCCTTGACTGTTCAGTTATACTATGCAATATTATCCAAATGGTAAGTGTAATTGGACAACCTTTCATAAGGGCCTTTTGGTAGCTGATAAATTTGGAGAACCTGTGCCAGCCTTCCCCAGGAGTGTCCGTGTGGTTGTATATAACTATCTCAAAGTCTGCGTGTCAGCTACTTGGGCAGGGACACGAAGCACTGGTTGGACAGAGAGGGTGCTGGAGATTTTAGCTTGCCCACTAGGCTGAAATCTGGACCCTACAGCTGTGCCAGTGTGGAGTCTTATTGCAGATCTGGAGAGAAATGGAGAAACCAGCCCCAGACTGACTGTGATCCCTGTGTGCCTTTAAGGGAAATTGTACTCTACTATGTGGGTGTATTTATTACCCTTTTCCTATATGGACGTCCCTCACTAGTGTTAGTGGTGAGGACCGAGGCTCCTTGATTGCTGGGCCAGTGCATGGGCATCACACAATTTACAGAAAATAAATGAAGTCTGACACAGACAAATATTTTTTTTCTAACAGTGCACAAATTGCTTTATTCACTTAAGTATAGCCAATACACTTTTCCTCAAGAGAAAACAAACAGTCGACTCATAGCATGCAGTGAGGGAAAACACAGAAAGGACAAGAACAGGTGGTTATCTGTGCAGCAGGGAACACAGGCTCTAGCATGCGCACATAACATAACATAACATAACATATATAATATAATATATATTATATATATATATATATATATATATATATATATATATATATATATATATGTTTTAGTGTGTTCTCAGTAGGGGTTATGGATTAAATGTGCATTTAGCTTTTTGCTCTTGGGTGTTTTTACTGAAACAAAATGTCTAGAAAAATAGCACATAGATTCGAAGAAACACAGGAAGCAGCAACCACATACACGAGCAGTCTGCCAAGCACTAGTTTGCATGTGCGTGGTGAGAAATATAAAGAGGGAAGCATATATTCAAAAGAATGGTTGTGCATAACGTAAAAGTAATAGTTTTTTTTTATCAGAATGGCTGAATTAATTTTAACATGGATTGTAAACCATATTACAGCTATAGGCAAAGTGCTTCACCTTTAGATTCAGCTGCCCCTTCTATATTATTCTACTTGCTCAACAGGTAAACATGAACAAAGTGTACAAGTTACCATCAATGAGTGCCACACACTTAAGTACTTGTTTCTGATGTTGTGACCGATTCATGTACTCTAAACCTTGGAGTTTTTCTCCCTGGGCCTCTCCAGAAAAGGGGTTCTGGCACCCAGTTGGACTTTCCCATTTAACAAATGCAAAATTAAATAACGCTACAAGTAGGATGGAAAAGAGAGGGGTACTTGGGAATATGTTTTCTGGGAATGTAATAAGCTGGCAGATTTTAAAAATTCCCTACAGCGTACAATGCCAGAAATTTTGAAAAAGCAAATTATTGTAACTCGGAAAATTATGCTTTTGAGCTGGAATACAGAAACTAAACTGCATAAACACAGTAATATCTTATCAAAGTTTAAATGATACTGGCAGCCAAAAGAGCAATTATTTGAAAATGGAAATCAAAATCTCAACTAACAGCAGCTGAAGTTGTAAAGGGGATAAAAGAATTGAAGGTAGGATTTTTAGTAAAGGGAAGGAACAAACTATACAGAAATAAATGGAATTTTTGGGGAACAATACATGCTGAATAATGTTTCCGGGAAGTTAGGACAAAATTTATGTAATGTTGGAGTGAATGATAAGTGTTTAAAAAGGAGACATGCAAGTATAAATTAATGAAAGCGAAAAATGTTTGTAATGGTTTTCTTTTATATCAGCGTATGTGCACCCATTTCATTACATAATAAATGTGAATTTAATAACAGTATTTGAAAAAAAAAAAAAAAAAAAATGGAGTCTTCAGCACTTTACAGGTCACTGGCACATATTTTAACATACTCCTCACTCCAAAATAATCCCACAGAGCTTAAAGCATGCCACAATCATGCCAACCAAAAGTCTCAACACCTTCCTAAACAAAGACTTTAGAAGAAATGAAGAATTGGCTGGGAAGATTTATAGTTGTGACAGGTTGCTAGCACAGTATAAACATTACATTGGCTCTAGTATACATTCCACCAGAAGCACTCAGACAAGATATAAATGTTTCATCTTACAAAAGGAACTAGGCAGGGGTGTCTACACCATTACTACTTGCATTGCATTTAGAACTATTAGCTACAGACATAAGAAAATCAAATATAATTGGCTATAAATAGAGAAATGTAAATGGGGGAAAATAAATAAATCCCCCTTTTGAAGATAACATAATATTACATGTTACAAGTCTGGGACTGGATAGGTTTGTGTCTTTTGGCTTTTCCCGATTAGGGGTCGCCACAGCGGAACTCCGGTCCGCTAATGATTGGCAGTAGATTTTTACGTGCTGGCTTGCCGGGCCTAAAGCACAACCTTCAACGAAGGAACGCCCATTCACGCATGTCGCCACACAGAAGACGCTCTGAGAATTGAAAGGGCAACGTCTAACTGAGGCGACAACGCTACCGCAGCACCACCACCGCATATGACAAATATTTTACTAGCACAGCAAGATATAAAGTAAATGGGCATAATTCATTACTCTAGCCCTTGCTTCAACACAAGAGTTGGGGCAGAACTTAACCTTTTCGTGGGGTCACAACAGGAGGAGATGCTTGGAAATGTGGTCAAAACAAGGCATTTAAGTAAGCATCTAAAGAAATGTGAGAAGTTCTTCTTTCGGCTTTTCCCGGTTAGGGGTCGCCACAGCGGAACTCCGGTCCGCTAATGATTGGCAGTAGATTTTTACTATGACAAGGTGCTAGCCTGACGCCCAACCTTCAACAAAGGCACACCCATTCACGCAGGTCTTTCAAACGCCACTTGTCCACGGGGAGGACATGCAGACTCCACACAGAAGGCACTCTAGCCGAGAATCAAACGGGAGAACCTCTTGCTGTAAGGTGACAACGCTACCGCTGCACCACCGCGACTTTTCTATTACAAGATAAAGCAAGACCAAGAAAATTATTTGTGGTCATCAATAATATGATATAAGCAAATAAGACATTTTTCGCCCTAAGAGTACAATGGGAAAGACTAATAAGGAGCAAGGTGAATTGGGACAACCAGATATTATGGCTTCTTATACGGCTACACAGGTTAGGGTAATATACTTGATTTAGTACTTTGAATACATGTCCAAAGGGAAGGACATAATAGGCATACTGTCCGAGGCAATTACAGGATCAGCCATGGACCTAAGGGAAGGACATAATAGGCATAATGTCCAATGAGGCAATTACAGGATCAGCCATGGACCTTAGGGCAGATTTAGTAAAGGAATACAAACAAGCATTCTGTACAGCCTTATACACATAAAACTGTTAAGCACATCCTCAACTGTAAGAAATTTAGACTTTGGGAAAATTAGACCACCACCAACAGACTATACAACACATCATAAGACAGACACAGGAAATGTAATGAGCATTTGGAAAAGAGCGAGCCAAGAACCAAGATTTTGGCAGCAAATAATAAAATGAGATGAGGCAATGAAACGAGATTAAATTGAACAACCTTTTGTGTTATCGAACTCAGACCAACTTGCATATGCAGATGTAATGTTAGAGCCACAAGGCGGCATGCAAAGGCTGGATCGTAAATTAAACTACAAACAGTAGGTTTTATAATCGAAGCCAGAATAGAAACACCAGACTAGAGGGCTGGAAGTTAAGGGAGGAAGCTGGCAAAAGAACCAAGATACTGGGACAAATTACAAGAGAAGGAAAGGTAACAGAACAGAAGGAAGCCAATAAGACATTGGGAAGGCAGTCACTAGCCTGCAATCCAAATCAGGGATTTATAGAGTATAGAAAAAGAGAAAGGGAAATCCAAAATGAAAACCTGCACTAGTTGAGTTTTTAGTTGAATCTAGAACAGAAGGTCCTGTAAAGGGATTACTAGCAGGGCATATAAAATATTGTACAATAACTATAGGAATCAATCAGAAGGTCAGAAAAGATTAAGAAAAGAGATTAGACATGCAATTCACAAAGAAAAATTGGGAAGACATATGTATGGCTCCCAAATATGTAACAAAAATCTAGAAGACTTAGTTGTTTTGCTGGAAGTGTTTGCATGGACACTTTTATACCACAAGCAGACTCCAAAGAATGTTGCTTCGTGTAGATGTCAAATGTTGGGAGTTGTGATGGGGAAGAAAGAGGTAACCTAAAAATGTTTTGGGAGTATAATGAGCTTACAGACTACTCTTGTCAGGCATACTGGGTGAAGTGCAACTTAAAAAATGAATTCTTTCAACTGCGATACAGATCTGAAATGCCTAGACATAGCAAAGCCTTGTTTTAATTTTGGTGGCCGACAAAAAAAAAAAAAAGCAATTACTAGCAAATGGAACTCAAAATCTAAACCAACTATACTTGAAGTAGTGAATAATATAACATAGATAAAAGAACAGGAACAGACAGGAATAGGAATTTTTAGAAAAAAAGGGAGGAGTAAATTATAGAAAATTTTAAATTGTGGGAACAAGACTAATAGATTAACTAATTGTATCAACTTATATATCTATTTGTTTGCACAGATTACTATATAAATGTATAATGGCTATCTGTATGTTAATAGAAACTAATTGTATCAACTTGTATATCTCTGTATTTCTTGTTTGCAAATATTACTATATAAATGTATAATCCTCACAGCAAGAGGTTCTGCCGTTCGATTCTCGGCTGGAGCGCCTTCTGTGTGGAGTCTGCATGTCCTCCCCGCGGTCGAGTGATGTTAAAGACAAGCAGGTAGGTGCAAGCATGAATGGGTGTGCCTTCTATGAAGGTTGGGAGTCAGGCTGCCAACTCTTAACCGTAAAAATCCACTGCCAATCATTAGCAGACTGGAGTTCCGCTGTGGCGACCCCTAACCGGGAAAAGTCGAAAGACACTATAATGGCTATCTTTATGTTAACAGATCTTCCTTGTAACATATTTTAAGCTATACTTCCACATGTAAATTTAATTATCTCTGTACTATTTCTTTTTGTCAATGTTAATTTATGGAGCTCTTCTCTCTGGACCTCCAGTGAAAACGGGTTCCTGATCTAGTCGGACTTTCCCAATTAACAAATGTCAAATAAACAAATACATGCAGAAAATGTTTTGAAGGAGGAATGAGGTATAACAGAAGGCAGAAATTGAATAATTTATCTAATGCAACTTAAATGATACATAACTATCTACTTGATGATGTTTGTAAATTTGAACTTAATATTGTTGGATTACATTTATATAAAAGTAAGTTTGTCTAGGTCACAAGTGAAAATTCAATAAAAAGGGTTTAAAAAAGAAACAGCAGACTAGAAAAAGGATAAGTAGTAAGTAGAACACATAAGGCAATATTATATTTGACATGATCTTGTATAAAATTAAAAAAATATCTGTTTAATCATTCATCCGCTCTAACAGAGAAATTCAAAGAAACTTTAGCATTTAGGACCATACAAGTGCAGCCTAAACAAAATTACAAATATCAGCTCACAAGAGAAATGCAGTGCAAACAACACAGATAAAACAGTATCAGAGAATAACAGAAGAAAGAAAATATTATGTATGATGTGCAAGAGGTAGTTCACATTACAAAAACACACAACACCCATTATCCAATGATAAATAATAAATACTCACCACCAAAACCCTTCACCGTTAAGACAGAGAACAGAGACTAGTGAATAGCAGCCATTTAGTTACTGTAGACGACGCGACTCAGTATAGCGGTCACATTGCATAATAGTAAAACTGGCAGTAATTGCTCAGAGCAGCATGATTAAATGGGGGGGGGGGAGGCTTCAATGTATCAGGTATTATGGTCAATGTCCGAGTTAGTAAGTCTCACAGCTGTAGGATACAATCTGTTCCTGAATCTGGTAGTCCTACAGCAGAAGCTGCAGTACCTCCTTCCAGACACAAGTTGTGAGAACCAGTTGTGAGCTGGATGGAAGCTAGAAAGGCTGACATCACATCTTTAAAACATTGGAAAAGGAGACCCACAATGACCTAGATGCTAAATTTGAGCTGCTTAAAAAGAAAGAGAGAGTGAAAGGATATATGAGCAGTCCATTAAAGAAAGAAAGATTAATAAAATGAAACGAGATCAACTGGACAAAGATGATCCTGGGAGACTTACTAGGAGGGTACACCAACAACAGACAAGGTTTTAGTTGTAACGGGATACAAGGGAAATTATAACCGCACAAAACCAGACAGGAGCACAATACAGGACCACCAGGAGGATGCCCCCCCCCCTCAACATCTCATTCCCCATCATCCCAATCCCTTCTGGCCATCAACACTCCACAGAAGCATCAGGACATGAACATAAGCCACAGAGGCAACCAGAACAGACAGAGTTCTACAGGACAAATTACAGGACAACAGGGACCACAGACAATCCAGCTACCAGGATCAGCAGCACCTTCAGAGACCAGTTTCTTCAGGAAGGCCAATATCTACAGCACAGACATCAACCACCACACAAATACCAAAGCCAGCACCAGTACAAGAATGACCACCACCAGAGCTTGTCCCTCTTACCAGGTTCCCACCTACCACAGCGAGGAATACTACTACAACCCACCGAGATTCCAGAAAGAGGAGGAGGAATTCCAGAGGTCTCATACTCTATCAACGAACCCCCAGGGAGACAGAAGAACCAAACTGTGGACAGGGATGAGGGAAATACAATACCTGGGCAACCCAGACTACAACCCAGGTCCCAGATTCAGACAGAGGAACCAGCCACAATAACGCGTACAATAACAGGTGTTCCACTTATCTGGAACCACTTTATTAAAGCACTGACTGAAGATGAAAAGTTTGTCCAAAGGACTTGCGCTGCAGAAGTGAGGTTCCTCAAGTACTGATAGACTTTAAAATGTTTGTGAGGAAGCTCAACTTAAGGGTACAGTTTCATGGCAAAAGTAATGATATTAAAAATAAGCCTATTGATGAAACTATAAAAAGGTCTAGCAACTATCGTCCACCACTACATCAAACATTAGCCGCTTTCGAAGTGAAATGTGAGATGGATATCAGGAAACTCTTTAAAAAACCTCCTAAGAAAAAACTTTATAACTTAATACACGGAGAAAAAAAAAAAGCATTGGTTGAGCTAAGCAATGATAAATCCAGGTGTGTAATGAAGGCAGACAAGGGAGGAGGTATACTTGTGACTGATACCACTAGCTGCAACTAAAAGATAAAGAACATGCTGGAGGATAACTGATTTTATGAGTTATTTACCATGGATGACAGAGCATACGATTTATGGAACACTAATCTCACCACATTGTGGGAAGAAAAACTTATTACTGAAAATCTTTATAATTATTTATGGAGCCCATGCCCACGTTTACCTTACTTTTTTGTAATACCAAAGCCAGACAAGAACAGAGAAGACCCACCTTATAGACTGGTGGTAGCAAGTGGAGGTTCCCTTACTGAAGCCACAGCCATTTACCTTGATTACTTGCTGAAACCTTTAGCAGAAAAGAATAAGTCATACATAGGAGATTTAAAGGATTTTTTGAGGAAAATAAACATTACAGTGGAAGCTGGTAGTATTGTACTAACTACTGATGTGGAATCTTTGTACACAGTGCTCCCTCACAATTACTCTATAAACAGCAGCTATGAAGTCTTAAGAAACATAATGAAGGTACACAGGCACAACTGCAAAAGTTAAGCAAGCTCATTAATCTTGTACTGGACTTCAATTTCTTTACTTTCAATGGCAAACACTACAAACAAAAAAACTGGTATAGCAATGGGGGCTGCCATGGCTCCCAGCATAGCTAACATAGCCTGGGCAAGAGGGAGGAGAACTTTGTGTTAAAACACAGACTACATGCTATTTATCTTTTACTGATGGCATCTTTATTGTGTGGGAAGGTGACACCTTGCAGCTTGGAGAATTTATCACTTACCTCAATCAAACAACCCCCTTCCTGAAGTTTACCTCTTCCCATAGCTATACTTCAACACTTTCTTAGATATGCAGATTTCCAAGGACACCAACAATAACAGAATCACCACTGATCTATTCAGAAAACAAATGAGGGTTAACTTATTACTCCACAGTAAAAGTCTACACCCTACAAAAACCAAGTATAATGTAGTGAAGTCCCTAAGCTATAGATTAGCTAGAATTACCACAAAGATGGAACCATTTTTGAGAAACCTGAACAAGTTAGAGAATGATTTTCTAGTGAGGGGCCATGAAAGTCAAATGTTAAACATCCTGGAATCCATTATAGAACTGAAAAGGACTGAAGCACCTTCACTCAACCTCCCCAGTAGGAGAATGTTAAGAAATTCCACAGAGAATAAAATGCAAAAATAGCTGCATCCTGACATACTCTTTGGATTATCACAGTATCAAGAATGTTATTGAAGAAAACTGGGACATTGTCACAGGAAGCCCTTTTCTGATTAACATCTTTGGTGAAGCCCCATTCTTTATTTATAGGAAGGCCAGGAACATTAGAAGTTTTGTTGAATTTAAACCTAGACCATATGAGAGAAACACTAAAAAATGCGAAACTAATTGCACATTTTGTATATGTCTAACAGCAAGGTGACAGTTTTTATTGCCCAAAAACTAAGACCAGTGCAGGGGGTGACGAACACTACAAAAGTAATTTACAGAGCACAGTGCAATAAATGTGATGCATTCTAGGTGGGCAAGACTGTAAATAAACTCAAGTGTAAGATGTCATCTGTCAGAAATCCACTCTGGATTTAAAAATAATGCACTAGCCATACACTTTTCTCTTCATAAAAGACACAACAGCTTTTAAGTTCCAGATCCTGGATCGCATAGACATGAGTGATTTTGAAGGAGACATCCCGAATTTTCTGGAGCAGCATGAACTCACGTGGCAGTTAAAGCTGAACTCTTTTAGGAACCCTGGACTAAACTACTACTGTTCAATTAAAGGTGCACTGGAACTTAGAAAATTGCCACATTGTTTACATGACTAATTTTATTTTATTTTATTCTACCAGTTGGTTTTAAATCCTCATCTTCTTTCGGCTGTTCCCGTTAGGGGTCGCCACAGCGGATCATCTGTTTCCATTTCTTCCTGTCCTCTGCATCATGCTCTTTCACACCAACCGCCTGCATGTCCTCTCTCACCACATCCATAAACCTCATCTTAGACCTTCCTCTTTTCCTCTTATCTGGCAGCTCCATCCTTTTCCCAATATACCCAGCATCCCTCCTCAGCCCATGTCCAAACCAACGCAATCTCACCTCTCTTGCTTTGTCTCCAAACTGTCCAACCTGAGCTGACCCTCTAATATACAGATTCCTAATCCTGTCCATCCTAGTCACACCCAGTGCAAATCTTAACATCTTTAACTCTGCCACATCCAGCTCTGACTCCTGCCTTTTCGTCAATGCTACCGTCTCCAACCCATATAACATAGCTGGTCTCACTACCCTCTTGTAGACCTTCCCTTTCACTCTTATTGTACCAGTCTGTCACAAAACACTGCTGACACTTCTCCACCCATTCCATCCTGCCTGTACTCTCTTCTTCACCTCTCTTCCACACTCACCATTACTCTGAACTGTTGATCCCAAGTACTTAAACTCATCCACCTTTACCAACTCTACTCCCTGCATCCTCACCATTCCTCTACCCTCCCTCTCATTTACACACATATATTCTGTTTTAGCCCTGCTGACCTTCATTCCTCTCTAAAGCATATCTCCACCTCCCCAGGGTCTCCTCAACCTGGTCCCTACTCTCACTACATATCACAATGTCATCTGCAAACATCATAGTCCACGGGGCCTCCTGTCTAATCTCATCTGTCAACCTGGCCATCACCACTGCAAATAAGAAAGGGGTTCAGAGCTGATCCTTGATGCAATCCCACCTCCACCTTAAACATATTTGTCACTCCCACCACAGTCCTCACCAATGTCACACTACCCTTGTACATATCCTGTACCACTCTTACATACTTCTCTGCCACTCCCGACTTCCTCATACAATACCACAACTCCTCTCTAGGCACGCTGTCATATGCTTTCTCAAAGTCCACAAAGACACAATGCAACTCCTTCTGACCTTCTCTGTATTTCTCCAACAACACTCTTGAGAGCAAATATTGCATCAGTAGTGCTCTTTCCTGGCATGAAACCATACTGCTGATCACTAATCATCACCTCCCTTCTTAACCTAGCTTCCACTACTCTTTCTCATAACTTCAA
The DNA here is from genome assembly GCF_019279795.1 of Protopterus annectens. Lineage (NCBI taxonomy): Eukaryota > Metazoa > Chordata > Ceratodontiformes > Protopteridae > Protopterus > Protopterus annectens. The sequence goes on along the minus strand of NC_056725.1, from coordinate 521,478,386 downwards.
GCTGTGACTGATCAGTTTTATACCTCTGTAGTTACTGCAGCTCTGCACATCACCCTTATTCTTAAAGATAGTACCAAAACACTTTCTCCACTCCTCAGGCATCCTCTGACTTTCCAAAATTTCATTAAACAATCTGGTAAAAATTACACTGCCATTTCTCCTAAGTACCTCCATGCTTCCACTGGTATGTCATCTGGGCCAACAGCCTTTTCATTCTTCATCTTCTTCATAGCTGTCCTTACTTCCTCCTTGCCAATCTGCTTCACTTCCTGATTCACTATCCCCACATCATCCAACCTTCTCTCTCTCTCTCTCTCTCTCATTCTCTTCATTCATCAGCCCTTCAAAGTACTCTTTCCATCTACTCAACACACTCTCCTCACTTGGGAGTACGTTTCCCTCACTGTCCTTTATCACCCTTACCTGCTGCACATCTTTCCCAGCTCTGTCCCTCTGTCTAGCCAATCGGCACAGGTCCTTTTCTCCCTCTTTAGTGTCCAATCTCTCATACAACTCTATATATGCCTTATCCTTAGCATTCGCCACCTCTCTCTTTACCATGCGCCTCATCTCCTTATACTCATGTCTACTTTCTTCATCTCTTTGACAATCCCACTTCTTCGCCAGCCTCTTCCTCTCTATACTCTCCTGTACTTCCTCATTCCACCACCATGTCTCCTTGTCCTCCTTCCTCTGTCCAGATGTCACACCAAGCACCTTCCTTGCAGTCTCCCTTACTAGCTCTGCTGTAGTTACCCAGCTATTCGGTAACTCTTCATTGCCTCCCAGTGCCTGTCTCAACTCTTCCCTGAACTCCACCTCACAATCACCCTTTTTTAACTTCCATCATTTAATCCTTGGCACTGCTTTCACACTCCTCTGCTTCTTGATCACCAACATCATCATGCAGACCACCATTCTATGCTGCTTAACTACACTTTCCCCAATCACCACTTTATAGTCTCCACTCTCCTTCAGACTGGCCCTCCTACATAGGATATAATCCACCTGTGTGCATCTTCCTCCACTCTTGTACGTCACCCTATGCTCCTCCCTCTTCTTAAAATACGTATTCACCACAGCCATGTCCATCCTTTTCGCAAAATCCACAATCATCTGACCTTCTGCATTCCTCTCCTTAACACCATACCTACCCATCACTTCCTCATCCCCTCTGTTCACTTCACCAAGATGCCCACTGAAGTCCGCTCCAATAACTAACTAGTCTCTCACCCTTGGGTACACTCACCACCACTTCATCCAAAATTTTTTTCTTTCTCATCCATCGCACACCCAACTTGTGGAGCATATGCACTAACAACATTCATCATTACACCATCAAATTCAAGCTTCATAAACATCACTCTATCAGACACTCTTCATCTCCAAAACACTCTTGGAATACTGTTCCATTAGGATAACCACTACCCCATTTCTTCTGCCATCCACACCATGATAGAACAATTTGAACCCGCCTCCTATACACTTGGCCTTACTTCCCTTCAATCTGGTCTCTTGCACGCAAAATATATCAACCTTCCTTCTCTCCATCATATCAGCTGGCTCTCTCCCTATACCAGTCATACTGTCAACATTCAAAGTTCCTACCCTCAGTATTACACTCGTAACCTTCCTCCTCTCTTCCTGCCTTTGGGCATGCCTTCCCCCTCCTTTTCTTCTTCGGCCAACAGTAGCCCAATTTCCACAAGCACCCTGTTGGCTAACGGTACTAGTGGCGGTCGTTGTTAACCCGGGCCTCAACAGATCCGGTATGTAATTATGAAATGTTCTCCGCATCAGTAATTTGGCAGAGGTTTTACGCCAGATGCCCTTCCTGATGCAACCCTCCCCATTTATCCGGGCTTGGGACCGGCACAAAGAAATGCACTGGCTTGTGCATCATTTTAAATCAGTTGTAATTTAAGTGTATATTTTGTTTCCATCATAATACATTTTTTGTTATTTTTTCTTTTTCTGGTTGTCTTTTTCCACTTTATTCAAAATGATGTGTAATAACAATACTAATTATACAATTGTATATATTTTTATAGATATTTTAGGGTTCTTGTAAACAGACCTGAAGAAGTCTAGAAGGACGAAAGCAATCTTTGTTAACAGGTTATAAAAATAGAATATGATTCTTACAGTTGATTTTTTACATGCAAAAAGTGTATATGTATATATTTATATATTTTTTGATTGCCAAATGGACTAAGGTGGATATATTTCCGGCCATGTAGTATATTGTATTGGCTAAAATCACAGACTTAATAATCTAGTTACTAATCTGGTTAAATAAGAGGTACCACATCACTGTTGTTGTGTCTTTCGGCTTTTCCCGGTTAGGGGTCGCCACAGCGGAACTCCGGTCCGCTAATGATTGGCAGTGGATTTTTACGTGCCGAGTTGCCAGCCCTGAAGCACAACCTTCAAGGAAGGTACGCCCATTCACGCACGTCTCCTCACAGAAAACGCTCTGGCTGAGAATCGAACGGGACAACGTCTTGCTGTGAGGCGAAAACACTACTGCAGCACCACCTTCGCAGTTTTATAAATTTTATTTAAAGTACATAAGGGTTATATTATTATGACAGCTACTAAGTAGGGCAGGACCAGCTTGAATGTCACACTGATGGGGTAAGGGATGTGAATTTAACATGTGTACCAATAACACTGTTTTACAGCACAATAAGCCACTCCCCTGCCTGATAAAAAGTATATATATATATATATATATATATATATATATATATATATATATATATTTAGAACGCTTGTGAGGAAACTGTTACTCTTTTTGTTTTACTTGGATCGCTTGTCTGTGTACTTAATGGATTTTCGACTGGAAACAAAACTCCCTGCCTGGCTTGGATTACTTTCGAATACTTAGTAATTCTGTACAATTATATACTTATTATTTTTCTTTTAGACTTAAGACTAGTTTAAGTTCGCTACTTCTACTACTTTTGTCTGATCAACATACAGTGATTAACTAGAGATATATGGACTGAAAATCTTCCACACAAGAGAAGTTTCTTACACCGTTTTATTTTATATGTTCTCTTTCTTGCTCTTGTAAAGAAAAGCTCCTGAATAGAAAGAAGGTTTGTGCGAAGATTTTCTCAGCCACCCTTACCACCCTCTGTAATTTCTTCATCTCAGCAAGTGTGCAGTTGCCGAGCCATCCTATGATGTTGCTAGTAAGGATTCTCTCAATAGTTCCCCTGTAAAAAGTGGTAACAGTGGGAGCCTGGCCTTTTTGAGCTTCTCAAGAGGTGAATCCTCTGTCGAGCCTTATTGACTATATGGTTGGTATTAACAGTCCAGGAGAGTTCATCTGAGATGTGAAGGCTCAGGAACTTGGTTGTTTGACTTTCTTTACCACCTCCCTTTTGATAGTGGAATGATTGGTGAACTATTGCCTTTCTCCTGAAGTTCATAATCATTTCTTTGGTCTTATTAACATTCAAGTCAAGATTGTTCCTGTCACACCAGGCAATCAAAGTATTCACCTCATCCCTGTAGTTATGTTCATCCCCATCACTAATGAGACCCACGACTGTTGTATCAGCGAATTTTATAACATGGTTTGAGTTGTTTTGTAGTACAGTCATGGATGAGGATAGTGAAGAGCAAGGGGCTGACGACCACACTACCTTGTGGAATGCCAATATTCAGGACTATGCGTTGAGAGGTGTTTCCAGTGCATGTCCATTGGGGTATACCAAACAGAAAGTCAAGAGTCCAGTTACATAGGTGCGTGTTTATCCCTAGTTTCATGAGTTTATCCACCAGTTGCATCAGTATCACAGTGTTGAATGCAGAAGTGAAGTCGATGTACAGCAGCCTTGCGTAGTTAGTTATTCCTCCCCTCTTTGCGTTTCAGCGCAAGTTGTAGTTAGACTGTGGATGTGATATCAGTCGATTTGCCTGGTATGCAAACTGGAACAGATCAAAGTACTTAAGTAGACCCGCAGACAGATGTTTCTTCATAACCCTCTCAAAGCACTTCATGACGTTTGAAGTTAAGGTGACCGGTCTGAAGTCATTAAGGCAGGTAGGATTGGGTTTCTTCAGAAGTGGGACAATACTGGTTTCCTTCAAATGCGCGGGAAGTTTCTCCATAGCAAAGGATGAGTTGAAGATGTCCGAGTACCAGATACAACTGATTAGCACACCACTTTAACATCTTGCCAGGTATGTTATCTGGTCCAGCAGCCTTCCTAGGCTTCACCTTCTTAAACTGATGTCGCACTTCATCGGAGTTTAAGGTGAGCACACTCTCCTCTTGGTCAATGTTTGTTTTAGAAGGTATTACAAGCTGATCAATGGAGATAAATACATCTCACCCTCAACACATGCAACAAAAATCAAGAAAATGCAGAATTTTTGCGTAAAAATGTTTGCACAATCATTTCTATGTCCCATAAGAGATGTCCCCAGAGCAAAGAGGCATATGTTGGAGAGGTGATGATTCAGAAATAGGTGCCTGGGGGAATACAATCTGTGAATGTGCAGAATAGTTTTAGTACAAAACTGAAATATGCTACGTCTTACACTTGGAAGATAATTTAAACTTTAGTTTACAGGTGTTTTTCTTGAGTTGTTAAATAACATGTACTGAAGAAAAGAAAGCACTATCATCTTTAGAGTTGATAGCGGCTAAAAAAGCCATAACTAGAAAATGGTAAGCCAAACACAAACCACCAAATAAGAGAAGTTTAAAAAGATTATTGAGATGAAAAATATAGACTAGAGAACTATTAAAGATCAGAAACAGAAGTCTACAGTTAAACATTGGCTGTACATTTTCTGTAATGAAACAGAATCTTCAAAAGGAAACAGACACACAGAACAAAGAATCTAAGGTCTGCTTAATATAGTAAACTGTAATACAAGGTATGACCTTAAATTCTAATTGTTAATGTTTGTAATACGATGATAATAAAATAAGCTCACTAAATTCCTGGTATCCAATTACACTGAAAATAGTTAATGTGTTTAAGCACGTATTTTTGTTCAAGAAACAATGTTAAACCAATCTACAGATTAAGAGCAAGTAGACTAGCTCTTTGTAATATACAGATGTACATGCTTAAAAACAGTAAGTTATTGAAAGTGAAATGTAAGCACTGACTGACTGACATGAGACTAGTTTAGTAATATTATACAAACAATTAAAAACTGGTTGTATCAGTAATCCATGCTGAAATAACAAATGCACCATGCATGGGGATTGCACAATATATAAACAATAAGTGCTGTATATAACAAAATGTTGCTTTAATAATAAAAAACTTCCAGTGCAACAGATTACAGAGTAATAGTGCCAGACTATGTGGTGCACAGGGAGGAACTCAGACTCACTCAACTGCATTCAATTAGCAGCGCAGCACTGGAGAAGCTAGAGGGGAGTGAAGGGTTCTGGCTTGCACACTCCTCGTGGAGGTGGACAAAGTGACATACACTCATGAATACAAGGAGCTGGTGTGTGCTCTCATGGTGGACACCAGGGAAATCACAACTCATGCTTTAGGGGAAAGAGGCAGGGTGGCTTGGAGGAAACATCCCTAGCAGAATTGAGAGGATGTGCTCCATGGTCAGTCGACTGCATGCCCCTCCTGGCACTTTGCTGAATGTGTGCATGGAACAAGGGACGTATAACAAAAAATGAAAAATAAAAAAGCTGAAGCCACCCCTAATGGCTACCTTACTGCCCCCTCCTGGTTGATTCCTGATCACCCTGGCAACAAGGAACAAACGAATTGAATAACTTGGAGGGAGTTGATGATCAACAGACAGAAGAGGCAAGAAACAAACAAGAGGGACCGCAGACCAATATCAATGCTGGGCAAATCTTAGAAAAAAAATTTATAGGAGCAGACACTTGAATATATCCAAAAAATATAACATACGGACACAGCATGGTTTTAGACAAACATACTACAAATGCTGCCATGTAGTACCAATCAAAGCCATGCAAATATGAACTAAGACATGTGCAAACATGCAATAATTTTTTAGATCTTAAGCATCACTGACAGATTAGACCACCCCCTTTTACTACAAAAAACATTTAACTAGATTCTCCAAAGTAGTAGTTTCACGGTTAAGTAACTATCCACTAAACAAAACCTTATCAGTGTTAGGTTATAATGCACTTACATACACCAATATCTCTATTAAAAGATATTCCCTTAGAATCAGTGCTAGGTCCACTGTTTTTTTTTTTTTCAGTTTTCTTTAATAGACTGCCTTAGGATCAGACACAACTTTCTTGCACCTTGGACACAGACAATATAGTTATCACAAGAGTAAACAAAAACACAACTGAACTGCAAAAGGAGTCTTTTTTTTCCCCAGTGCCAAATATAAGCAAAGTGTGCTATTAACCCATGTGTGGTACACATTAGTAAATCTGTCACTTCACCCCCACTAACCATTAAAGACCCAGCTAGCACTCATTTACCCTACGTCACACACTAAAAATACCTTTGCATATCTATGGACCAAAACCTTTGAAATCTACATGCTAAGCTCCAGTCACTTACAATTGTTAAGCCAGTTAAAGGTATCCTACAAAGTAGGAAAAAAGGCTACAGCTATTCTACTATCCACAATCAAGTATTTACTGTCCACAAATTCGAAATTCTCAAATTTATTCCATCCAAGCATACTGAACATTACTGTTCGACATTACATAAGGCCAAATGTTTACCCATCATTGCCACTTCCCATACCTTCAAATTACTGAATGAAAAAACACTTGTCTTCATTTAAAAGAACATTCTTACGATATACAAGAGACTGACTTAGGAGGTTATGACGACACATAATTAGCAAAACCTAATTCTACATTAGCATGTGCAGAAACAGTTCCCTGCAAAACCTCGCCTCATCTTCATGGAAAGAAAATGCCATATGAACTCAAAACCCTCTTGATGTTTAGTTCCATTTGACAAAAGAAACACTATTTGTTTTGGGGATATTTCACTACATTTGCTTGCCTTAAAGACTATGCTCAAGCTGACAAAATCAAAGTAGCCCACCTGTTCTCAAAATGCATTTTCTCAGTAGTGGCTTACTGTGATGTCCCTCCTCTAGGCCAGTAATCAAGGAGCTTCATTCCTCACCAACACCGGTGGGGAATGTTCACTTAGAACTAAAATGGATACACACAGTATTTTCAGATGCTGCTCTCTGCACCAAGCACAATTTCCCTTAATAACATGCAGGCAGCACACTCCAGATCTGGGTGTAGAATTCCTTTCCAGGCCCCAAATAAGTCTCCACCTTTCTGTCTGCAGAAACCAGTGCTCAGAGTCCCTGCACTAAGCAGCTGTGACACACACTCTGAGATTTGATTTTCACACACAAACACCTGGGAGAGGCTTGCTCAGAGTTACCAGTTATGCCCCTCTGCCCAGACTATAAGTTAGATTCACTGCCACCAGCCAGCTACTTTAAGGCTCTTACCAGGGTACTCAATTATTCTTAGTAAAATTAATACCTGTAAAATGGTAGTATTAACCAAGTGCAAGACTTTCAGGAGTACGAAGTCCAGGCCACAGTACAACCAAATGAGTGCAATTACTCTCAAGGGTTAAAATATTTTCTAAAAGACCAGCCACGATGAGAGGTTTAGATATATTTAATAATAAATAATAAAACAGAAAACATGAAAATACTGAATACATCCATCCATCCTCAACACCTTTTCCCATTTTTGCACATAGGGTCAGGGTGTCACTTCAGCAGTGACAATCTTCTTGAGCCAAGGTTTACACCGCCAGATAGCTAAAAATAGTGAATATCTATTTACAATAAACACCAGTTTTAATTCACAAGAAATATAAAAAACACAGCTGGAAAGATTCAGACAGATACAGAAAAACAATACTAAACTAATCTTACTACATTTTCTAACTAAATGAAGAATTACTATTCTCTACTTACTTGCTAGGGCAAGACAAGATGAAATGGGAGAGTGGTCTTTGATGTCAGGTTTCCAAAACAGAGTGCAGAGTGTCACTACCACATCTCTCACTTGTTGTGTCTTTCGGCTTTTCCCGGTTAGGGATTGCCACAGAAGAACTCAGGTCCGCTAATGATTGGCAATAGATTTTTACGTGCAGAGTTGCCGGCCCTGACGCACAACCTTCAACGAAGGTACGCCCATTCACGCATGTCTCCACACAGAAGACGCTCTAGTTGAGAATCAAACAGGACAACGTCTTACTGTGAGGCGACAATGCTACTGCAGCACCACCACCACCGCAGTAGATTACCACACATCTCTCACCACTATTCAAAATATATTCAGTGCTCGCTATAGAATGGCATCACATCTGGTCACCTGACTCTGTGGTTCCTACACACTAAACCAGGACCTAGCACTGATTTATCACAGCACACACCTAGAGCTTTGCTAAGGAATATGGAGACTGTAAAACAATTCCAATACCTTCATCCTTCTTGTAGAGACTCATCAGCCATTCTCTGGCACCACAGGGTAGCAATTAGTTCACCACTAAGGACAGTAAGTGCAGGATCCCAGAACAGATATTGCACCTCTGCTACATTCAGGCCTGTGAGATAAAATCTTTATGGCCTAAACAAAATTATTTAATTTCAACCTATTTTTCTTAAAGTAAGCTGGCTGAGCTTAACCCCTCCTTCCAGCATCCTCTGTTAACATATATACATTTCAGCAGTTACCACAATACAGCCTGGCATACATGTAAATGTTTTTAGTAGGATCCACTGTTGATGCATTTTTGTTTTAACACAGGCATTTGTACAAAGTTTGATATACAAATAAGATTCTTTACAAAACACCAGCTAGCTATGCTGGCATATGTTACAACATGCACTGCCCTACTCTCTCTCTGGTATAGCTGGGCACTACCTCATGTCATCACATTTACTTTGACTGTCTGTTACTTAAGCTTGCATTCCTACTATTCCTTTTAAGAAAGATCTCGGACAAAAAATACCCTCCATAGTCACAACATGCTCAACCCTCATTTATTACTCTGCAGAAAGTTCTGCTTCCTCGCAGTGCTGATATCACGTTGGGGTCAGCAGAGTCCATTACCTAGTCAGCAAAAGGGATAAAGGCATACACAGAAAGGATTTTCAGATTAGGGCAGTTTTATTTGTACCTTTTTATTTAATTTTCAGTTTAGGTTAGTTGCACATTGCCGATTAATCTCTTCCTCAAATCCCCATACAGTCTGCATTCATTTTTGGAACAAATGTGAAGTTTCTTCCGTTTCACTGTCACACAAGCACATCAAGTATAGCACAAAGTCCATAACTCATCACTGATGTTGCCTAATGTTACAGAATCTTACTTTTTATCTATCCATGATTTCTGCAGAACACCCCTAATATTACCTCATATTTTTACCCTGTTCATCCCTCTTGATATTCTAGTAAATCACCAAGGACTACAGTTGGACACTAAGGCTGCATGAGAGTTTAGAGTTTATTTTGCTCAGAATGTTGATGCCAATGCAAAAGCTGTTCCATTAATAAACTAACTTACTGCACTCCGTCCATCTGCAACATTAACAAAATACTTACTTGTAAAAAAACAAAAACAGGAAGTGCTGGAAAGACCTAACTTTGCATCATCAAAGTGATAAGCGTTATGATGCAAAGTCAGGAAGAACTGTGTATGTCTGTGGAGAGCCAAAGTTTGCAAGAAGGAAATAATTGTAAAATGAAACAAAATATTAGATTTACAGAGCAGGAAGCCACCCATTCATTCCAGAAGAGAAAAAACTGCAGGTATGAGCAAAAAAATAATTACAGATCATCTTTAAGCAAAACTGTATTTCTGTTGCATTAAGGTATATGCAGTGCTTGACATAAAATACCTGGATTCCATAACCAAATGCCCAAACGTGTGTGTGCGTGTGTGTGTGCGCATGTATAACAATTTTGACCTAAATTTTACATATTTTTTTTGGTCTGACAAGGATATCTTTTAAAGTAATTTACTGGGAGGTTATCCGATTTAACTGTGTTACTTATTTTTGTGGTACGGCGGTAGGGTTGTTACCTCACAGCAAGAGGTTCTCCCGTTCGATTCTCGGCTGGGCTTGGGAGTGCCTTCTGTGTGGAGTCCGCATGTCCTCCCCGCAGTTGGGTAGCGTTCGAAAGACATGCGTGCGTAAATGGGCATGCCTTCGTTGAAGGTTGGGCGTCGAGCTGGCACTTCGGCATTTTGTAAAAAATCTACTGCCAATCATTAGCGGACCGGGGTTCTGCTGTGGTGACCCCTTACCGGGAAAAGCCGAAAGACAAACAACAACTTATTTTTGCTCACTACACCCTCTTGAAGCTGTCAGCTGATCAGACGCCTCAGCCAAACGACCCATTTGTCTGAAATGAGGGGTGAGAGTCAGACAAGAGGGATCATCATCTGGATAGCTACTGGGGGTGTTTGACGATTTATTTTTGGCTCTATGTTCCGCAGCACCATCAGATGTGCAAGGGACAAGGGTATGCAATGGGCTGTCTGCGATGGATGTTCCTTCACTTACATAAGGGACACTGCTATCAAGCAAACCCATCCACTGACTCGGAAGCACAGGAGGCGGTTTCTCCATTTCCACCAGCAAAAATCACACCTACTCTGCGTGATGCCAAGTGCATACTAGTCTCCCCACCCCCCCTGGGAGAGGAGAGAGGGCCAAGTTTCTTCATTCCTCTCCCTGCCAGGGACACTAACTAGACCACAGCCATCTGGCTCATAGTCAGGTGTATACTGCTCTGCACCAGAGCCAGACAACTTGTCTTATCTTTCACACTGCTGATTGACACGTTTGTAGTACTACCTTGTGCTAAAATCCATTGTATTCTTATAGTTTGTATTTATGTACATTCTGTTAATTTGTTGCTATACATAAGGTTTCTAAATTTGTTACATATTGTGTCTTTAGAAAATGGCAGTGGTTGCGGCTAAAAATTGTCCTTGACCCATTCTACCACTCCTGACAACAAAACAAAAAACATAACAGTGCTGTTAATATAAAGGTTCGATTCTATAACTTGTTTATGGTGGGCTTGCCAAACCTAAGAACGCAGACTGAATAATGAAGAATGTAGACCAATCTCTCTTACAAACGCGCACACACAGATTTGTTACTTACACTTTTTTTTTTTAAATAAAAAAAGTGTGTGGAGGGGGACTGCAAGCAACACAAACCTAGACAATATTTCAAGTCCAGGACCTTTCCTACCTATAATACCACATTATCATAAGTACAGCTACAGTGGATATAAAAAGTGTACACACCCCTGTTAAAATGCCAGGTGTTTGGGATATAAAAAAAAAGACCACAATAAATCATTTCAAAACTTTTCCCACCTTTAGAGTGACTTATAATCTGTACAATTCAACTAGTAAACAAACATCTGTTACGGGAAATAAAAATTAAAACACGTACAATAAGCTGGTTGCATAAGTGTGCACACCCTTAAACTAACACTTTGTAGAAGCACCTTTTGATTTAATTACAGCATTCAGTCTTCTTGGGTAGGAGTCTATCAGCAAGGCACATCTTGACTTGGCAATATTTGCCCACTGTTCCTTGCAAGAGTGCTCCAAATCTGTCAGATTGCAAGGGCATCTCTTGTGCACAGTCCTCTTCAGGTCACCCCACAGATTTTCTATTGGATTTAGGTCTGGGCTCTGGCTGGGCCATTCCAAAGCTTTAATTTTCTTCTGATGAAGCCATTCTTCTGTTGATGTGGATGCATGCTTGGGGTCATTGCCATGTTGAAAGGTGAAATTCCTCTTCATCTTCAGCTTTCTAGCAGACACCTGAAAGGTTTTAGGCCAAAAGTGACTGGTATTTGGAACTGTTCATAATTCCCTCCACCTTGACTAAAGCCCCAGTTCCAGCTGAAGAAAAACAACCCCAAGGCATGATACTGCCACCGCCATGCTTCACCGTGGGGGTGGTGTTCTTTTGGTGATGCGAAGTGTTGTTTTTGCGCCAAACGTACCTTTTGGAATTGTGGCCAAAAAGTTCATCAGACCATAACACATTTTCCCATGTGCTTTTGGGAGACCTGATGTTTTGTAAATTTTAGCCGGGGATGGATGTTTTTTTGTGTAAGAAAAGGCTTCTGTCTTGCAACCCTATCCCACAAGTCCAGACATATGCAGAAAACGGGAGAGTGTTGTCACATGTAGTACACAACTAGTACTTACCAGAAATTCCTGCAGCTCCTCCAGTGTTGCTGTAGGTCTCTTGGCATCCTGCCTGACCAGTTTTTATCTTGTCTTTTCATCAATTTTGGAGGGACGTCCAGTTTTCTGCAATGTCACTGTTGTCCCATATTTTCTCCACTTTTTGACAACTGTCTTCACTGTGTTCCATGGTACATCCAAATGCTGTGGAAAATTTTTTGTACCCTTCTCCTGACACCTTTCAACAATTTTGATGCTTTTAAGTTCTCTGCGAACCATGGCTTTTGCTGTAGTAGGCAAATGAGTAAATGTCAGGAAAATCCTACTTGGACAGCTGAACTTTATTTGGAGTTAATCAGAGTCTCTTTAATTGATGGCAGGTGTGTACCCAAGAAGACTGAATGCTGTAATTAAATCAAGAGGTGCATAAACAAAGTATTAGTTTAAGGCTGTGCATACTTATCCAACCAACTTATTGTACTTTTTTTTATATCCCCCCCCCCCCCAACACATTTGTTTGTTTTTCAAATGAATTGCACAGGTTATATGTCACATTAAAGGTGGGAACATTTTTGAAAGGATTTATTGTGGTCTCTTTTTGTATCACAAAAAATGGCATTTTAACAGGTGTGTATACACTTTTTATATCCACTGTGTATTCCAGTCAAGTATAAATAACTACATGACCAGCTTATGGCCAACCACACCTCTCCAAGTGTACCTCAGTATGAGGAACATCCCTCAACTGGGGTCTTAAAAACTTCATGCTCTTCAAAGTTCCACACTGAAAGGGTCTGCCACACATTCAGTGTTAGGACTTTTTTTTAATGGATATCAATGGTAAATAGAAATTAATCATATTAATTCATTAAAAGACCTTTTTATAGGTAAAACTAGTAAATTTTAACCATCATATGACCTTTCTAGTTGAAGTTGTAATCAGTAAGTGTTCCACATTAGGAGGGCTAGTGTTTCTCATTTTGGAGACTGGAGGTTGAGAGCTATGTGCCTAACAACCCTGCAATTGTTTGTGAGAGGTACCTTTAAAGTAGGTTGGTTATTCAGTCGTCTTTCAGCATTGCATGTAATGCAATTTAAATGAGATTAAATCACCATACTTGTCTGTATATGTTTGGGAGTGTAACGTCACACCAAGTGTCCCTACAAAATACCAACTCTTATGGGGCAATCCAGTTAATAAGCTTTTTATAAACAAAACACTTTTGAGAAGGTTAAGAGTACTCGTGGAAGGGGTGCATTTGCACCCACTTTCACTTTCCACCTCCCCAAACTGACTCTTAACGCGTCCTACCAACGTAGACAACCTCATTACCCCCTTCTCTAGTTTCGCCCTAGACAAATCTCTGGAGTACCAGCAGCAAACTGCCCAGTAACAGGAATGTGGTTAAACCACCTTCAGTAACGTTTCATTTTTTTCCCTCGTTTGAAAACATTCACGCCTGTCTTGCTGCCACAACAATCCACAAAATGGTACAATCCACTGTTTCATAAGTTTCCATACAAGAGGTGCGCTTCTTACCTCCTGCAGAAAAACTGCCCACTTGTGGTGCGCTTACTGCTGCATACTCCCAAGGACTGGAACAACCAACTGCTTTTCACAACCCGATCAAAGTGTTATATCGCCACTCACACCCACGGTAAAAGCAAAACCATCCTCCAAAATGTTAACAGCTGGGTGGTGTCGTGCGTAAAGCAAATAATTATTAGAATGTTTGAAACTACACACAATACTGTCAATAAAGTTAACCACACAAAAATATATACTCGAAACACAACTAGATAGGGGGAAAAAAACACAGAAAATACTATTCTTTCCAAAGCTCCGCCTTTAAGACATAGATTGGCAGAGGAAGATATGCACGTATCCGTACCCTGGCCACGTGGTTGTCTGGGAGTTGTAGTGATTTATCAAATGCTTTCCCGTTGCAGTGCATAATAGTATGATGCACCCAAAACTTGTATTCCCATGGTGAAGTGCAAATGGTCACGCCTTTTGCTTGGAGATGTACGGTTTCAGGATGTGAAGGCATGATGGTTCATAATTTAAGTAAAAGATCCTAATTGCTTATTTGAAAAAGAAGAATAGTAATATCAGCGAGGTAGGTAGTTATATATAGATGCATGTAATAAGATTAATTTCGTAATGGTGTTTAGTATGTAAGATTGTATTTACTTTGGAAAAAGCAGGCTATGGTTGTAATATTAGCCGTGGTATTTTCAATGTGGAATATAGAATAGTACAGTTTTTAAGAATGAAAAAGAACTAGGGATTTAAAAGGAGGTAGACTTGTTTGGGTAAAAAACGAAGCAAAACTGAATAAGAAGCAAGGAGTTGGTGTTAATATTAGCGAAGATACTTACTCCGTGGTCCTGCTTCTCGTTTGCCTTATGATGCTTCGTAGTTGTGTATTTACATTTCGATAAAGAGTTATCCCACTGGGGACCAAAGGTTCCATTAAAAAAAAAAAAAACTAATGCCAATGAAGATTAGTATATAAAAACATGTATGTCATAAAGTAATTTCAGGTGAATAATTGCCAGTGTTTAATCCATTTTGCTATTATATTATTCAATGTTATCTCTAACTTCTACTGTGTATGACCTGCCAGCTTGTTCTGCATTTTTATGAATTTTTCAACGATAGTCTTTCCCTCCGAAGTTTTCTCCCCTTCTTACTCTAACCTTATGCCTTATCTCTATTTCCTTGATTCCTATATGTCCTGTACTGTACTTTAGCCTATGCACACTCCACTCTTTATGCACAGTCCTTTGCGCTCCATCTTTAGAAGTCATTCATCTCACTGGATTAGTGTTACATAATTTTTTATCTACTGCGATTGTATAGTCTGGCCACCAGCAGTGTAAGATGCTTTTCAGCATATTTTACCGATGTAAATTATTTGTTAGTGTCTGTTATTTCTATTGTTTTTCCTTCTTGTTTGTTACCCTTTGTACTGTGTTGTCTTTATATTTCCAAATGGCCAGGGTCGTGCCTGAAAGAGTCTTTTGAACAGCACACTTAATAGAGCTTGTTGGCGGGATAGATTTGTGTCTCAGTGACCCCCCCCCCTCCATCTGTGGAATAGACTTCCTTTCCATGTCAAGCTCAAGCAGAGTACCTCACTATTCCTCTTTAAGAGGAACCTGGATGATTGGATGGGAAACAGAAAATGTACCCCTGGGATCCCAGCTGTGTCCCTGCTAGACGGGTAAAATGGGTGAAATTCTTGCCTAGGCTTATAAGGGCCTGTAGCGTACTATTTGAGTCCCACCCTTGCTTTTGATTTTTGCAATCTTCTTAGGGTAATTGCTGTCTGCATCCACAAACAGCCTTATCCGTAAAACAAATTCCTTGTGTATCCTCCCTGTTCCACTTGTGCAACATTGTTCTATATATCTTTTGCAAAGTATTTCCCTTCTGGAGTTTATTATGATGTGCATAATTTATTTTGTTACTGAATCTCTGCTATGATGCGATCTGAATGGTTATTTAATTATCCTTGTTAGTTGTTAGGACAATGTCAGTAAATGCCAGCATTTCAAGTAAAACAATTTTAATGGCACACGGAATGGCAGCACAGCAGAAAGGATGTTAACTTCACCTGTCATCACAAACTGTATACCAGCTGGTGAACTAGACTTTAAGCATTCCTTAAACTTGCAATACTATATTCCAAATCCACGGTATATACAAATACAGAGCTGCAATTTTTTTATTACATTCTCCAGTGTTAACTGTTAGGGTATACAGCACATTATTTTGTTTACTTTTTATCTAATTTGAAGTAGGACTATTAGTAAAATTGTGTGGAACAGCCAAACACAGGATCTGCAAAGCTGATGTGATTATGAGTAACAGTAAGTGTGTGTCTTAGAGTGCAAAAATATATGCATATGTCTAATTTTTGAGTGAATGAGATGTGAACATATCTTTGAAGCTCTGAGAAGTACATCTGGCATTTAAAAGTCATAGCAGTTCAGAAAAAGTAGGACCTTCTATTTTTTTTTTTCAGAATATAAGGTCATTACACTATTGGCTCCATACAATTTAATGATATGGCATTTTTTTTATTGGCTTAGTTTATTCGTTTAATATTTTACATGCACTAAAACATGTTTTTTTTTTTTTCTCTTGAAGAAACTCGCAAAAGCTTAGGAGCCAAGTCAAAGCCGTAGTTCTGAGACTAAATTGTAGAAGTTGAGGGGTATGCAAACTGGGCAGTGTTATCCACTCGTCTACTATTACAAAACAGCTCCAGCAAGGGCTGGAGTATACATGGCATATCAGGAACAATTTCAAACTGAATGGTGAAAATGTGCTGCGTAGTAGCATTTAGCAGAAATGTTCTCACCTCATGTGTTTATAAATAAGTACCCCTCTTCAGACAGATATGGTCATAAGAGACCTAGTTATGTGGATAACTTTCTCTTGCCTGATCATCATGTTTCTACCACTGCCAGAAAATCCTTCTGTCACAATTAATTTCCAAGGGAATATCTTCGGATTCCAAATAAGTCCATTCTACCACTGTAATCTTGCCTTTGAATACAATGTCCCCTTTTGTACCTACAAATCAAAGCATATTAGTCAACTGGAAAGGCCCCAATGATTTCTACCCAAGAAAATAAAAGGTCTTGTTTCCTTCAACTGCCATACTTCAGTAGATTAGTATGGCTCTCCTTATACTCGTTACTGCACAGGTTGCTACAAAATGACTTCTCTTGCTTCTTAAGCTGTGAAATGTCCAGTCCAGTTTGACCACTCGTTTCTTCACAGAACGAGTGGCTCTACAAACACCTGCAGTAAGGACTTAAATCTACACCAACAAACAAGATTTGTTGGTGAGAGAGAGGTTCCTAACTCAACATATTCCTTGCCTATGGAATAAATTACCACTACAGGTCAAAGTACTGCTGTGGATAACCCTTTTCAAGCCAGTCTTAATTCTCTACATGAAACCACCAGATATGTGAATTGGTCCCATGGAGTTTTAAAATGCTGTTTGTGGCATTGGTTATCACATCTGTGTTATGTTAGAGTTGTGCTTCCCTTGTCTGTGCAGCAGAATGTTGTGATATATCTTAGGCCACTTGAGAAACCTGCACACATTTTTGCAAGTACATTCATTACGCTCAGTGTCTGGGAGATCACTTCTTTTTTTTTTCGACATGCTGCATTCACCGTTGTCCCTTTCATTTGCTTGATGTAATTAAAAATACCTTATCACTTTGAATTGTAACAATCAAATTGAGTTTGTACTTGGACCTGGAAATTTTAATAAGAAATGTAAGTAGTATATTTTACTTTATTTAATTTAGACCTGATTTTTATGAACGACAGTTTCTGGAAACTAAGAAGTACTTCTATTTTCTGCTTATAGCTTTGCATTAAAGAAGTTTTATTTGTTGAATTTTCCTGTACATTTGGGTCTTAGCAGTGTTTCTTCATGAATGTATTAGTTAATATTGTAGCACTCTGTACTACTGCCCTGTGCCGTTTATTTGGATCACTGAGGGCAGCATCCCATTCTGTTTTCAGAAGTATGCCATTAAACTTTGCTTGGAATTCTACACACAGCTAAAGATAATTTCAGAAGGGCTATGCACTTCCTCGTTACCATATCTCGCGCACAAGCTTTTTTTCAGAATTGTGTCATTTTGAAAGACTGTCAAACGCTTGGGACAGCATCTTGTCCAAGTCATAAATGATTTTGGAATCTGTTTTCATTTTTGTAACTAAACTTTCAGTATTTTGAGAACTCTTCTGTTGCATTTACCTTTGCAGTACTGCTTTTTATTGCTAGCACTTTTCTGCTTGTTTTTACTTTCTGAATGAGGTTTTGGATATAGGCTGTCTCCATTTTAAAACTTCTTTCTTTGTATTGAAGGTTATTGACAATTACTGACTAGCTGTGATTTTTTTTTTTTTTTTTTTTTTTACGCCTTTTAATGTCACTCGTGACATAGGCAAACTTGCATTTATGTAAAAATAAACCATATTAAGTTCCCATTTTCAAATAACTGCACTTATATTATGTATCGTGTAAACAAAGCAACATTTCATAAATTGTTCAGTTCTTGCCTTAAACCTCATTCATCATCCAAAACATTTTTATGCATGTATTCTTCCCACAATTTCCAAATTTTCTATGTAATTTACTGCTTCCTTTTTCTAAAGATCCCACTTCTTGTTCTTTTATCAGTATTATGATATTCACTACCGCAGGTATATTTCCCTTTTCTAGTAATTGCTTTTTGGCAGAGCGGTGGGTGGTGCAGCGGTTAGCATTGCTGCCTCACAGCAAGAGGTTCTCTGGTTCGATTCTCGGTTGGGGGTGCCTTCTGTGCGGAGTCTGTATGTTCTCGCTGTGGTCACGTGGGTTTCCTCCGGGTGCTCCAGTTTCCTCCCACATCCCAAAGGGCATGCTGTAGGTGAATTGGACACTCCAGATTGGCCCACAGAAGGGACACACATGCATGCACACACATGCCTAGGAAAGTTGGGTGCCAGGCTGGCAACTCAACACTGTTGAACTCCACTGCCAATCATGAGCGGACAGGTGATCCGCTGCGGCGACCCCTAACCGGGAAAAGCCAAAAGAAGGAATTGCTTTCTGGCAGCTAACAGAATTAAACTTAAGGCCGTATTATGTCTAGGCTATTCAGATGCTATATCCCAGCTTAAAAAAAATAATTTCCTTGGTTACTAGTTTGCTCAGAGTATTCTTGACCGCGTACTCTGTAGGGAATTCTAAGTCTGCCAGCTCATTACACTCCAAGAACATATGCTGCCAGATACCTTTTTTTTCCCTCGTTACACCTCAACATTTGCCATCTACCTGAGGAAAAATTCTTAATATTTTTATACCCCAAGTAGACTATCTGTGCAAACACTTCCAGGCAAAATTCCTATAGATTTTGTTGCATATTTGAGTCCAACATATGTCCTCCCATTGTTTCTTTGTGAATTGCACATCTTATCTCTTCCCAAACTTTTCTGATTGATTCCTATAGTTATAGTGCAGTATTTTGTATGCCCTACTATTTCTCCCTTTTTAACAGCCATTTCTGTTCTAGATTCAGTTAAGAACTCAACCACTGCAGGTATTCCATTTAGGATTTCCCCCTATCCCTTTCTCTTTGAGTATACTGCATATTCTGTGTTTTGAAGGCAGTCCAAATGTCTTATTGACCTCTTCCCATTCTATTACTGTTCCCCCTCCTAATTTGTTTTCAATACCTTGATTCCTTTGTCAGCTTCCTATAGTAAATTCCAGCCTCCTCTAGCCTATTTTCTGCACCCCTTGTTGAAGTCATCCCTATAGGTAGAATCTCCTTTTTCCATTCCTGTTGGCTTAGTTCTTGGTATACTTTTTTCCACTTTGTGACTATAATCGTCTGTATGACTGTTGTTCTCCTTAAGGATCTGTGTCCAAAATCCCATTCTTTCCTTATTTTTTGAAACCCCCCTGCTTTGTCATCCTCACTTTCCACTATGAATTGCAGCTTTCTGCTTGTGCAATGTACAAGAGCCTTAAATGGGTAGCTCTAAAATATCACATCAAATCGGGTAATCTTAAACCTCCTTGTTCCACTGGGAGGATCACCTTACCCAACTTGACTCTTACCGTCTTCCCCTCCCAAGTAAAACCTTCAACTAACCACAACTTCTGTGGTTCATAAAAATGTCTGACCTGTGTATAAAATTAAGCGGACTAAAGATATTTTTTACTGCTTGTATTTTAGAATCCATATCCATAGGCAACAGCTTCCATTTTCTCAGTCTTGTATTATCATTTATTTAGTCTCTTCCCATATATCCATAGCTGCCATAACAGAAACCTTTTTAATCCATACTCCTAAAGCCATAATTTTGTGTCCCATATAATGGTGTTTAGATTAGGGATTTCCATTTTAAAGTAGTTATTAGACATTGGGCAGGCTAAAGGGTAAAATAAATTGTATGTCATTTATACTCAATACAGTTAAGCAGAAAGGAAAACTACCTTGCTGGCCAAGCAGCAAAGACAGTTTTTATTAAAAAGAAAAGATGAGCATGAAGTGTTCAGACAGAATGTTCTCTTCTCAAGGGAAAGATACAATCTTGTCAGCTACAGTATGTTCTTTGCACATACAAGACAAAGCCTGAGACCAAGGTTAGAAAAAGTAAATAAATTACTGGACTGAAGCAATATAATATGTTGTGCTCACGATAGCAGTTCATTTAAGGTTAGTAAGTTAATTCGACCTGTTATTTCAGAGAAGATGTGAAAACACTCGAGCCTGAGTACAGAAAACAGGATGTCTAGACACTGTCAGTTTATGTTGTTCAGGACATTCAGAATATATGATGTGCAGCAACTTGAATTGTTTCAGTATTGTTAATGAAGACAGTATTCGGATATTGTGAACATTTAATAAAACCCTTATTAAATGAACTACAGTGTTTGGAGAATTCATTCTGAAAAGTGCACAAGACTTGGTCCATAAAGGAGAGACTGGCACCTGTTCAGCATGAGCTTGGGTAGTTGTTTCTCAGTCTCATTGCATACAGTGTTTTCAGCTAATTATGGTACAGTAATCACAATTTTTTACAATGGTGCCCGATGTAACCTGCTGTCTGGGGAGAGATGTATACTTCTCGCAACCCAGCAAGCAGCTGTAACCCTTTCACATCTAGGTTCCAGTACAGCATATTTTCTTAAGTTTACATTAACTGTTTATGCAGCAGAAGTACTACAGCAGCACTCCGGACAACAGACCACCCTTTCAGTGAAGGTATCGTTCATTTCCAGACTTGGTTACACTGCGTGTGTTCTACAGAATAGCAGTGTTTCGTTCAACTTTGTGTTCTACAGACTGTGTTTTCATTTCATTCAACTACGTGTTCTAAGAAACTTTGACAAAAACAGGTGCTGTAATTTTTTCAAGTACAGTTTTACTGCAATAGCCAGTTTAACTTTGAAGTTTCATTAACAGTTTAGAGTGACATTTCATAAGACTTTTCAGCAGCATACTAGTAATTTTTTCCATAAATAAAGCTGTGAACTCTACAGAATAAGCTAAAAATTATGGCATTAAAAGTTTCATTAAGACATTACTTCACGAGTAGAAGACTGACCCAGCATACTTCAGAAAAGCCTCACATAACTTCAGCAGACCAGTATTAAATCAAAGCAGTGTTCCTTCAGAACACAAGACCTTATCCAGTTAACAGCTGTCTCCACAGACTTTCATGGTTCCAGTGTGACGTCACACAGTCAAGAAGCAAGGAAAAGGTTCATAAGCTACAGACAGCTCACATTTCTTCCAAGACCATAAAGTTATGTAAGATTTTATATGCACCTTTTAGTTAACTGGTCAAAAAAGTTTAAATCTGTCATTTGCATGTAAACATGTCAAGTAATACTGCTACAGTTAAAATGTCTGTGAATTTTTTTTTTGGTTTAAGTTTAAAAATGTTCTCAAAGCTAAAGGTTATTAAATCAAAAATGTCTGAATGCAAAAGGTTTAAATCATAGAAGCAAGCTGAAGACTCTGACGTCAGTATGGTGTCTCTAGTTTGAATGTACTTTAGCATATGCAATTCAGCATAATTTCAGTTGTAGTATAGTCTCGTACAAATGTTCAGAATATAATGCATACAATTCAGAATGCAGAAGGTTGTTTGTGTTACAAATGTCAAGTTAGTCTACATACAAGCAATGTCTCAAGTTAACATTAATTCATCTAGTTATTTTCAGATTCAAGTATAATGTTTGCAGTGAAGAAAGATAAGAGAAATAAAAGTGCAGATTTTGTAACTGAAGAACAGACTTCAGTGCTAAGTAAAAGAATACATTAATGCTCTGATCTTTACAGATATGTAATCTGTCAATAAGCTTATTTCATTGTTTACAGACCAATTTCAGTTACACATAGGAAAGATAAAAGTGCAGTCATGTCAATTTTAAAAAGTCAAAGATTACGGCAGTCAAACAGTTCAAAGCTCTGTATATACTGGTTTAGACTTCAGTAAAAAGATGTGCAAATGTACAGATTTTAAAGAATTTGTTACGACAGAAACATGCATATTTATGGGTTAAAGATTTGGTAAATTCCAGTTCAGCTGACACCGCTAAAGTGCTCAGAAAGACATATTGCCTGTGGTCAGTTAGGAAAAAGTTAACCGTATGCCTCTGTTTTGAGGTATATCAGAACTAAGTCAATTAGCAGAATAAAGGGTGTGCAGTTACAATTGGCAAATTATTTTTTTGTATTATCTTGTTTAGCAGTCATTAGTTAAGAGCTTTGTATTAAAGTGTAATGCATAAACAATATCTTAATGTAGATGGACAAAATAATGTTTGCTATTTTACAGAATGTAAAATTTAAAGTCAATGCTACATTGTAAAAGTGCCAACACAGTTAAAACATTTAGATCCTATGTATGAGTACATTATGCAATCAGTTTGACTGTATATGTTTTGTACAGAAATGGCAGTTTGCCAGGCACATCAGCTCCGATTAGTCAGTCTAGCAAGCTGCATTAAAGGCAGTACTATATGTCCTAGGGCTATATGGCAAAAATCCATTTGATGCATTTACAGTTTTACTATTTATCTAAGAAAATTGTAGATGGGAATAAAAAAATTATTGCAGCATTCAATACTACTGAAAAGTTAGATGTCAGCTAAAGAAAGGTGGTAAAAAGTGGGTGGAGTTTTCACTCACAGAACAGTATGTTAATCTAAGGGTCACAAAACAAAATGTAGGAAGTAAAACAGTGAAAATTGATTTTTATGTAGGTGCAGAAATGCAGTGTTACATTACAACGTTTTTTCATTTTAAAACGAGTTTAGAAACTTGATACAACTATCAAGTTAAATGTAATTGCTACAGCCATGACCTTAGAAAAAGCTGTCCATTTAGTGGTGAGACAAGCAAGCATCAGATGCCAGTAATAAGGTTTTTCCTGTAAATACTGACATTGTGTAGCAGTACAACTGACTTCACCACTCCTAACACTTATGTGTTTTGTTTTTTTTGTAAAAACTTGGGCATGCAAGAAAACAGTTAAAAAGTTCAAGCTCGAGGGATAATCAAAAAGTATGCTGTAGCTCAGGTTAATGGTGCCAGTGACATACCAGATTTTCAGAGTATGTATAAAGGCTATAATAGTCTAGCACCAAATCAGTTGGTGTATTTGACTTTATTCCAGGTTGAAAAGGATGGCAGACAATACATTTCATTACTCATGGAAAAGAAATTGTGGCACAGTGTGTTACTTGATACAGGAAAGTTAATTTCCTGTGTTCCTGTAGAGCAGAGCCACAGAAGTGATTCCTGGGGTGTATTTTCCATCCACTCAAAGATTTTTCTTGAGTGCTAATGAACCTTGCTTGACATAGATGGGTAGCTTGTTCCAGAGTGTAGAAGTTTCTGGGACAGGAATCTATCCCTCCAACATGTCCTGTTTATTGTGGTGACAAGGTTTAGGTCCCTAGAAGTGTGTAGCTCGGAGGGATTTCTTTAGGTGTAGCATGTCCAACAGTTCTGGGATTAACAGCTTTATATGTTAGGCAGAGATCTCCTCGGAGTATGTGATTATGCTACAGCGATGCTCAGTGTAGGGCATCTGTTTGAGGCCAGTAATCATCTTTGTGAGGTACTTCTGTGGCCTTTCCAGCTGCTGCAGATGTCGTATGAGGTACATTCCAAAATTTGGCATTGCTCTTTATAATGGGTCTGAGGGCCGAGCAGAGGGTGACCATGACTTTTGTTTTCCCTGGTTGAGAACTCTCTTGTGATGAGGTGTGCCACATAGGATTTCCTGACTACTGTGGTGATTATCAAAGGAGAGACTACTGTCCACCTGGGTGCCAAGGTCTCTTATCACACATTCTGTGTTAAGTAGACTGCCGTTTATATGGTAGTTCATGGGTACAGAGTTTTTACCAAAGGGGATGACTATGCACTTTTTGGCATTGAGCTTGAGGCCATGCCTCTGACACCAGGTATCTGTCTCAGTGAGGCCCTTCTGTAGGATGTCCACATCATTTGGGGACTCTGCTATGGCTCCTAGTTTGCAGTCATCTGTGAACTTCGTTAGCCAGAGGCCTTCTGTGTTAGCCTGTACTTCAGAGAACTAGTTACCAAACAGGAGAGGTCCCAGGACTGAACCCTGTGGTACTCCACTTGTCACTGGTTTGAAGTCTGATTTGGAGTCTGCAACTTTTACAATGTGGGTTCTGTCAGTGAGCTAGTTGGCAACCCATCTTGTGAAGTAGGGATTTATACCCAGTTTAGTGAATTTATCTATAATTCCAGAATGGGGGGATGGTGTTGAAAGCCTTGGTGAGGTCAAGATAGGCTGCGTGAACCACCTTGTCCTCTTCTACGGCTTTGGTGACTGCCTCAAAGAAGTCTATCAGGTTCAGAAGGCATGATCTGTCTTTCACAAACCTGAACTGGATGGGGTCCAGAGTTTGGAGGTTACCAATGTCTTTGTTTAGAAGTTCCATGATGATACGTTTCATGGCCTTGCAGACCAGGCTTGTCAGGCTAATAGGGTGGTATTTCCCAGGATCCGTGATAGCTCCACCTTTGTGGAGTGGGATAACTGTTGCTGTGTGCCATTCAGTGGGCACAAAGCCTGACATGAGACTATGATTGACTATGGTGCTTGGGTGGGGAGCCAGTTTGTTCTGCAGTTCATGTAAAACGCAGCCTGGGATGTTGTCCTGTCCTATGGCTGCTGTGTTTTTGGTTTTAGAGAGTGCAGCTTTTACCTGTATAGATGTGAATACAGGGACTCTGCATTCTTCCTGTATAGATATGGGCCTTTTAGTGGGTGAGAGGTGGGTAAAGTTAGCACTGAACCTATCTGCCAGGATGTTTGCAATATCAGTTCTGTGATTTTCGTGCCGTTGTGCTGTAACTCAGAGCAGTTCTGTGTATTGCCATTGAGATTCTTGACAGCTATAGAATGTTTTGTGGTTGCCCTTAGAATCAGTGGCAATTTTGTTTTCATAGCTAGCTTTGGAGGATCTTCTAAGGGATCTCATCTTCTTACTGAGGCTGACCAGGGAGCTCCTCCACTCATGGTATTTTACTTTCTTTTGCAACAGTTTCTTTTGTTGTAGAGTTTGTTTATGGCAGGGGACCACAAGATTGGTGTCTTTTTTTTTTTTTTTTTTTTTTTTTAAGATAGCACGATCCATGCACTTGTGTAAGTGCTTAGAGTGCATTTATGTAGGATTCAGCAGTCGTAATTATTGTCCATCTGCATGGGTGTCATGAAGTTTACCACTTCTGTCTTAAGAAGCATAAAGTTGGCTTTGGAGAAATGTTTTACCATGGTTTCCTTAATGGTGGGTGGGGGCGGGATGTGGATATCTAGGGTGATTAGCTTATGGTCAGATCTGACCAATGAGGACTTTACTTCAGTTGTGGAACACCAATCACTCGTGTTAGTAATGACTTGGTCTAGGATATTGTTGCCCCTAGTTGGGGTGTGGATAAGTTGATACAGGGCATTGGAATTTATGAATTCCAGAAAGCGTCGAGTGAAGGAGTTGGTACATGAGTAGTTTTCCCAGTTAATGGTGGAGTTGTTGAATCGCCTGTTATTAGGGTGTTTGAACCCTAATATTTTCCAGTATATCAAGAAAAGAGGAGTGGGAGTCTTGGGGCATGGTGGGAGAGCTGTAGCACGCTACAATTTGGATTGTAGTTTTGCCCAGAGTTCGTTGTACTTGGATAACCTTGGAAGCATTATGCTGTGCATCTAGCCTGGAGATGTGGATATCCTTGATGAATATGGACACACCTCTGCCTTTGGTGTTCTGGTCCAGGTTAGATAGCTGAAAAGTGTGGTATGAGTTGTAGCCTGGTAATGCATGGGTGCTCTGTAGAGCCCTGACCCTGGTCTCAGTCACTGCACAGATATCGATATTCTCCATTAAAAGGAGTGCCTCGATTGAGTGCATTTTGAGATTTAGACTTCTAGCATTGAGTAGCATTACCCTCAGTTTTTGCTTGCCTGTTATGGTGGTGAATTTGTCATTTGAAGCTTGCCTAAAAAAGGTACTATAGGGGCGGCAAGACCCTTGGCCAGTATCTGAAATCCCAGGGGTGACAGGTGCAGGCCATCTCTGTCAAAGCATTGTGGTCTGTCAACCATGTTGTTCCAAGCAGACAGATATTGGATCCCCTTAGAATGACACCAGAAGCTTAGCCAATTGTTGAAGTCAATCATTTTGTCCTTGTACTGCGGTATCATTGTGGGCGATGCAGGATGCTACTCGGGGCCAGGGTCATACCTGCCTGGGCTACAAGATCAGAGCGCTCTTACATGTTTCTCTTCATGTAGTCCAGGGAGGTACATCTCCGGTTGTTCACACCAACATGGACAATGACAGAGTCATGTTTGTATTTCTTGTGGAGTGACCCGAGTGCTTAGGTTATGTGGCGGATCCTGGCACTCGACAGGCAGCTGACAGTAACCTTCTTGTTTAGCCTGGTGAGTGGGACATCTGTGTGCCTGACTGTAGAATCACATATGGCTAGTGTGTTGGGTATGTTGTCTTGCCTTATGGGCTGTGGTTTATTGGCACACTGAGTCTGTGGGCTATGTGTCATTTGTTGTGTTGGGGGGGGGGGTTGCTTGCATTTCTGCTTTGGAGGTCTCTGTTGCTTGAGCAGATAATTGAGAGCCTCTGAATATTTTGGTTTGGATTTTGGTGATTGTAGGTTTAGTGCGACTATGTGAGGAGTGTGGTGTGGTGCAAGTGTTCTCTTGGCTGTCAAGTTCAGTCTTGGTTGGAGAGCTTTACCTCCAGTTTGGCTGGATAAGTGCATCTCTCACAGGTTGTGGTGTTGGGTGGTAGGGTTGTCTGTGTACATGAGGCAATTGCTACATTGCTCCAAGATGCCTAGATTCATCAGGTAAACAGGAGAGAACACTGGGAGCTTAACCCATGGACATGCCTGAATAAAACACTACTTTCCTCTAGACAAGTGAGGAAAGTGAGTATAACAGCTGTTTTTCTCTAAGCAAGTGAGGAAAGTAAATACAGAAACTCTTTTCCTGTAGGTGAAGAGGAAGGTTGAGTGCTGTAGTAATTTGTAGCTTGCTCAGAAGTACTGCGCACGAATAAGAAAATTCAAGGCTAAAACTAAGAATCTGTACCTGGATCTTGTAGTAGATAGACTACCTAGTGCTTACCAATCCCACTGATAAGCTAGAAAGCTTCCCTCCACCACAAAGGCTTTGGGGGCTCGGAAGCTTACAAGCAGTCCTGGTTCTAGCAAACCTGTATCTGGACTTGACTAGTTACAGGAAATGCAGGCAACAGGCTTAGAAAAAAAAATTTTGTGGAAAGGGAGAAAGGAGAAACAGAAGATAATTCAAAGTTAAGGACCTAAGTGGCTTGCCCTTCACAAATGTTATCTGTGTATTGGGTAGAATGAGCTAGTGACACCAAACTGGAATAGAGCTGAACAGATGGGACTGGTAGGAGGGTCAGAAGTCAAACTATGATCTCACTGTACTTGGTTGAGTGAGCAAATGAGAGAGACCTAGGAGGAGTGTTCAAACACAAATTTACAGGAGAGGTGGGCAGTTCCAAAGCCACCAAGATTAATACAAGAACATGGAGGGAGGGCAGGAAATTACCTAGAGAGAGAGAGACCACAGTATTCTATGAAACAATTAAATAGAAAAATAATGAAACAATTAGACAGAAAAATAAAATGCAGTACAACACTGCAAGTTTGTACTTAACTCGGCTAGTAATGCAGTTGATTGAGGTATGTAGCAGAAGCCAAACAACTCCGATATTCAGTCTCATTGCATACAGTGTTTCCAGCTAATTATGGTACAGTAATACTAATTTTTTTACAATTAGTTTAGCTGAACCAATTCATGTGAGGGTAGATAGTTTATAGCTATAGTTTTTACTTTATATTCATTAATGTTATATCCCCTCCCCAAAATGGAACTGTCTCAGAATGTTGCACAACCGAGTTGTACTTTTCTGGTTCTATCCAGTACAAAATATCATCTGCAAATAAAGTCAACTTTTCTTGAACACCATACCAGTTATATCCTTGAATTTCTGAGTCCCTTATTTTCTTTACCAACGGTTCTAAATATAATGCTGGTAACAAAGGGGAAAGAGGACATCCCTGCCTGGTTCCTCTTTCCAGATGCTTCTTATCCGAGAACCCTCTCACTTTGATTTTTTGCCTCTGATCCCTCCTATCTTGTTCTAATTAACCTTATTATTGTATCAGGAAATGCAGATGCTCCCATTGCCGTACTCATAAAATCTCAGCTCACTGTGTCAAATGCTTTCCCTGCATCAAGATCCACCAATAACAGTATTTTCTTAAATTCTGCTTCCCTCTGTATCATTATTCTGTTAATGTTGTCAAATGATTGCCTTCCCTCCACAAAACCATTGTTCCAGATCTATTAATTTTTGCATCACTTTTGTCATTCTTATAACCATTATAAACACTTCAGTCATAGTTTAAAATTGAAATGGGCCTTTATGAAACTGGATCAGATGGATATTACAGCCACCAAAGTTTTTTTTTGTTTGTCGGTGCTTTCCCTCTTTTAAACAAAACTTTCTGGATTTATCAGTTTCTTCCCTCCTAGCTTACAAACATACAGTGGGATGCCATCTTTTCCTGGAATCTTTCCTGCATATTGGTTCTAGATCACCATTTTTATCTTGACTGTTAAGTTGTTGAGTCTGGTCTACCTTTAACCTTGGCATATTTAAGTCTTCCATAAATATTTCCATTTGTGCTTTTCCTTGATTCCCCCCACTTCTCTGCTTTATACAAGTTTTTATAAAATTTCTGAAATATCTCAAATACCTTTTACAGGATCTCTGGCTATTTTTCTTAAGTTTGACAACAGCTTTAATCTGTTGTACCAAAAGTTTTTGTAATCTGGAGTTATCAAGGAAAAAAAAAACAGTTGCTTAACAGCACTCTTTCCAAACTATTCTGTATTATGCAGGTACTCCCATATTTTCTCTTCAGCACTCTGCATTTGCATCTGTTCTTGTTCTGTGAAATTCCCCTTGTTTTGTAATAACTTTAACATTTGTCAGACAATCTTAATAATTTTTATTACTTCATAACCATATCTCCTTTTATTTCTACCCTGTTTTTAAACACCACTTTCATGTTTGTCCCACTTACTAGCTATAACTTCTGGAGTTCTTTCTATCTTCCCTAATAATTTCCACTACCCATTCCTTAAATTCCTCTCAACAGGTAGGTGGAGAAGTGTCAGTATCTCATCTTTACTTCATTACCTGCTTTTTTATCTTGCTATTTGTTGGTGCATGATCTGAAATGTAAAAGTTCTCAGTTGAAATGCACATTTTCCTGTAAAATGTAATTTCTGTCAAGTCATGTTATTGTACCTTGTGGAATAATATGCAAATTCTTTCCAAGTTCCTACTATTGAATTCTTGTCTTTCATACCAAATATTTTCATACATTTCTTCAGATAGCTACCCTGTTTTGTTATATTTTTCCCTTCTAGGCCCTCTAGATACATCCACGTTGTTGTAAATCCAATTCCAGTCCCCACTATAAGTAATATTCCTTGATGAAAAGTTATTTCTTCCCAGTTTTTTAAAGTTAAATAGTAACAGTTTTAGGAATATGTTACATGTCTGCACAATCCTCATCCCTTGCCAGTAGCCCCTTACAGCCACAAATCTGCATTATCTGCTTTCCTCTTCTATTACTCCTGGAGCTCCTCTTGCAGCTAATACAAGTACTCCTCTTTTCATTTGTGCTGATATTCTGAAATCTACATTCTTTTCACTTCTAGGATACAGCCTCATTGTTGCAAATCAAATTCCACTCCCCAGCTGTAAACCTCTTGTATCAGAGGCAAAATAGTCTATATGCAAATTACCCTTTAAGGATATCAAGTGTTTCCGCTAAATGGCAATTCTGAATGTCTGTGACTTTTGCTTTTAATTCTATTTATGGATAATTTCAGGCCAATAAAGCCAAACCCTCTAAGGTATCACACAGTGGAAAGTCTAGCTTTGCTAGATTTTTTTGTGTGTTTTTAACCAATTGGTTTTCCTGTGACCTTTTTACTCATTGTTTTAGTCCCCAGCTTTAAGTAATGGTCTCTGCTGAAAGTTTGTTTATTTATCTGTTGGTCCATGTATCATTTTTTTGACTGGGAAAGTCCAACTAGGACAGAGCCTTTTTCAGTGAAGGCCCTGGAAGAAATGCTCCAGACACATCTGGAATGTGGGAGGAAACTGGAGTACTCAGAGGAAACCCATGTGAATGCAGGGAGGACATGTAGACTCTACACAGAAGGCACCTCAGCCAAGAATTGAACTGGAGAACCTCTGGCTGTGAGGCAACACTGTTAACCGCTGTGCCACTATGCCACCCCAGAAGTTTTTTCCCCAAACTTTTTAAGCTCTATAATAGTTTTCGGTGGAATATAAATGCATGCCAGTATAAACTTCATCCCTTGCCATTAGCCCCTTTAATATTGCAAATCTGTTGCTTTTATCTTTTCTTCCTCTCACTGCTCTAGCTTCACTATTACTGTTTAATTACTTTTTCTTGTCCCCAGTATTCTGCAGAATATCCATCCTGAAATCATTTATCAAATTCACATGTTCATTTGTTTCCAGTTGCATCTCCTGTAGCATTGCTGTTTGCACTCTGCATTTCTTAATACAATTAAGTTCTTTTTTGTGCATCTCTGTGAGACCATTCACATCCCAAGATAACATGGAAAGTCTTGCCATTATGGTAAGAAGTCATTATTCCCACCCATTATATATGGCAGCTTTTTTAAATATCATTTTTCAGCTTTTGTGAAACATGCATCCATTAACGAATGGCAGGTTAATCCTTTATTTTCTTATTGTTGGAACCCATGTCACATTTACACCCTCCATAACCTGTGAACTTAATACAAACATGCATAACTATGTACATCTTCAAATGATGTTTAACCCTCCTAATAGGAACATTTGTGGTAATTGGACAGCTGTTAACATAGGCCTAGTTTACTTGAAATTGAGGTTATCCATGTTATTACTTGTTCTTCATATAGCTGTTTTGAGCAGAACTCCAAGGTGATGTGCACCACTTAAGGTCTTTTCTTAGAGTATCCTTGAAATATTTCATTACCTGAAAAGATGTGCATCCAGAATAATGGGTTCCCTACTCTGAAATAATTTTAGATCATCCATTTTTCTTGTATTGAAAAACTCAAGTTGGCCTCTGAGTGATCTTGTGTTGTGAAATTTGCAGCACTATCCTAGTGTGAGAGTGTAATATTTACTGTCTCATGAATAAATAATGTTATGAGTTGTCTGATAAGTACCTGTTGAAGTGATGTGTATCTTTGCTTGCTTCAATTTGAAGAATCTTTTGAGAAGGCAGAAAACCAAAGTACTTACAAAAGGAGCATCTACTTTGTTCTGCATCTTAGTTGCATTGTGTGTAGTCCTATTTTCTACACATTCTGTGGGATTGGCCGATATTGGGCAATTAGTGTGATAGCTCGAGCTGTGGTAAAACCACACAGAGAAACATTTCATTAGTGGCTCGTTACTATGTATCACTGATTTGAAACCATCCGACTTGATTGTACTGTTTTCTACTCATTGCAGTAGCATAGGTGCCCCTCTAACACCACACACACACTCACTCACAGCCAGCTTCTTATACCTCCACACTGAATAAACAATCAGAAATGCACACTTCTTTTCAGCTAGTTTCATGCTGCCACATACACACATGCAACACACAGCTCAGCTATACTTAAGTATAGACGTTTGAGCCACAATCTCTATAGGAGTGAACAGACGAATGCCTTCAAAAGATGGCATTCAGTTTTTTCTCCTAGAGAAAAAATTATCTCTGCAGAGCAATTGTCTGAATAGCTGTGCCAAGTTAAACTGGAGCCACAGCCATTTCTCCAGGCAAACTCATGACCGGCTAATATTAGCTGCTTCCTGGGCTGTTACATTAGTGAGACTATTGTTCATGTTGCAGCTAAAATCAAGGGGGAAACTGTGATGGGAGCCCTGTATGAATCAAAAAGGCTTGTTTCTGATGCAGAAACTTTCAAGTTAAGGCTTATGTATTGTGATAAGTCTTTTTGAATCCTGCCCATTATAATTCAGACATTTTGTATTCCCTTTATTGTGCTGTTTTTTTCCTTGGTTACATTTTGGGAAAATGCCACATCTTACTGAGCTTTGCCTAGTTACATTTTTTTTGCTTTTTATGTTGTACCAACTTTATCAGTCCCAAAGTCCATGAGTTACATTTCTAAATACAACTATAGAACCACAGAAATGACCCGTTAAAAACGAAAACTGGTGCAGGTCTGGAATCCAGCATCTGATTCAAATGTAGTCTTAATATATAGTGTTATATTACATTTTATATATATTATTTTTATTTATTGTGTATTTTACATATTCAAGTGATATATTTTTAAAAAATTTGTATTAATGGATTCAACTGTAATGTTTTAAGTTAAAATAAGAGGATGCTCCTTTAAATATTTTTGGCGCCAATTTTGGCTATTTAAACTTTGGTAAAATTTTCAATTACTGGTTCTGAGGAAGTCTGTATGTTGACAGATGAAAGCGCTTAACCAGTGAATGTTTTATTCAGTTTATAATTAAAGTAAGTTTTACTGTTCGAGCTGTGCTGAAGTTTTTCCAGACCTGCACCAGTTTTCGTTTTTAACGGTACATTTCTAAATACATCAGTGAAGCGTGTTTTAAAGTTTCATGGAGCGATAACTAATGTGCAGAAGTCAGTTGCTTAGCTGAGTTTTTGGTCTGTGTGTTTAACTCTGGTGACCCTTTTTGTAGGAAATTCTAAGTACTGGGTTGCAGGTGTTAATACCATCTCCCCTGGGGTATAGATATGCAAGATGGAGAACACAGAGGCTTTCAGCCGTATTTTTAATTTTTTGGGGGCTGTTTTATGTATGTATGTATGTATTTTACTGAGACATCAGTTGTATTTGAGGAATTATACTGATTAAAACACTGTTGACAAATAGGCTAAACTATTCTTGGAAATGGCCAGAATGTGGGGTTCATAAAAACTAAAAATGCCATTGTCCCTGATTTTTGCATAATATTTATTTTTATTTATTTTAATCTACTTAGTTTGTCCTTTTATACAGTTTGTAATTTTTTTCTGGCAAATCAGAGTATTGTATTCATCAGACAATTTCAAAGTTCTTACTATTTAGGAAATGTCTATGCAAGACCTGTTATTCTATTAACTTTGCAAGTAAATCAGTCAAAGTAAACTTTATTGTCATGTAGAACTGCACATGTGTAGCCTAAATGAAATTTTGTGCATCAGCTCAGTTCTTGAGATTACAAGGGAAAGTGAAAGAACACATACAAGTAGAGGAATGAACATAACTAACAAATACAGTACTGCTCCCAGTACAAGCAAGAAAGAGCAGACCCGTCCTAGACAAAAAGAATACCCTCCCCTAAGTTAAATTTAACTACCTTTTGTAAAGTAATACAAAACACACTACTGTTCCCGATTAAAGGCTTTTGTTCCTCATGATTCCCACCCCAAAGGGCTGAGAAGTGTGGCTGCTCTGCCTGTACCCATTTGGCCCATTTATCCTGTAGTAATAGGAGCTGGGAATCCCCGGATGTAGTGAGAGCCCAACAGCTTTTTTGTTCTTGCCCAGGAGTCCTCAATCATCTCGTCCACTCCACAGTGACAGTTGGCTGGTAGGGAGCAGACCAGGGTACTGGTCTTGCTGAATGGTATACCCTCTTCCTCTGGAGGATACCTCCTTCCCCCTGCAGTGGCACTTTTGAGCTCTACCTTGTGCTTCCCTCCCAGGAAAAGCATGCCTTTGAACACCAAATTCCCTTTGGTTTACTGTGTGATTTATAAATGGCAGCGTAGGCTCCCCAAGCCTGAGCTCCATGGGGTGAACAAGTTATCCTCCTGGGGGTCACAGCCAGGGCAGCCTCCATTCCTCTAGGATGGGCAAGCTGCCAATGGTGTCTCACTCATATTCTTCCCCAGCAGCTCCTGCAGGTGCCTGAACCACTATACAAACTCAAGTTACCTGCGATGTAGTCAGGACTGTCTCAGTCTACTCTAAAGCTGGCTTTTGTTTAGGATATTTTTTTGATTTTTTGTCCCTGTTTTTTCAGCTTTAGTATCTGTGTACAGGCAGAGGACATGATACTCAAACACTTCTTATTAACAATTTTGATGCAGTCAAAAGTAGCATACAAGTATGAAAAACAAGTCCTTTACTCAGGTTGCATTTTAGGAAATACATTCAGTATGACATCCGATTCCAAAACCAACTTGCAAAGAACGTAGTACATGATGACTGTTGCAGTCTTTTTATTCTACATTAATGCTTTTTTGTTTTTCTTTGGACATTTTGAAATGGTTAAATATAGTCTGTTGTGTACTTTGTCTTGCCTATTTCTGTATATTTTGTGGCTATGTAGTTCGGTTAATTAGCCATGCATGAAGTTTAACTTCCTAGGTTATATATAGTGATTTTAAATGGCCAAGCTGTGTTAAGTTCTTTTAGGATGAAGTGTTTTTGTAATGTGGAGGTCAAATTCCAAAATAGTTTGCAGTGTTGATAAGTGCTTTGTAGAAGTTACAAATGTTGGCAACCATTGAAAATTCTGTTAGAACTGCCTAATGTGAAGTAAACAGATACTTCAAACACACCACAGAACTTTTATGTCTAGGTTTGATTCTGTAAAATATTTCCCATCCATTGTACCAGTAAGAGGTGGAAGCAAAACTTGGTGGACCACTGTTACAGAAGCAGCATGAGCTTGAGCAAGCAGCGTGACTCTCTTCATGGTATTGCTCATCCTGCAGATGAATATGCTGATGACACAGAGGCTGTTACCAGTTGCTGTGTGCGTACCAACAAGGAGGTACCCTGCTAGATGTCAGCACCTCCTGTTGCTCCAAATCTCTGACCAGAATGTTACTGGGAGGTACTGACTCAATAGAAAACAGATGCCGGCTATATGCAATTTGTATACTTTTACATAAATCCTTGAAATCTACAGGGAGGCCTTTCACAAAGTTTTACCTGTTGCTGTGCATAGTCACATCAGGGAAAGTCCAGTCCAGAGCCTTATGGGTGACATAGTAGGGGTGTCCTACACCTCATCCTCTTGCATTCTGGAACAAGTCCTTGCTTTTTTGTGAGTCGTGAGGCTGAAAATTAAGTAAACCTGTTATCAACAGACCACTGTGCTGTCATAACAGTTCTTTGAGGTTGCACAGCTTTCGTACACCTCCCCCATGTATTCATAGACTGCACCTGCACTGTCATAAAATTGCACCTCCAGAGAAAATGGTTGTAGGTGCTTCAAAAATCAGAATAGATGACCTTCATTCAACAGCTAGACCATGTGTACAACAGATGTACAGAGCCTGCATATAACATAATTCCATGGCATTGTTCATGACCGTTTTGCTTGGATATACACTTTTATGTCTTCACAACTGCTAGTATCCGGCACTGTTTAATGCCTAGGGACGATCCATCAAGATGGGACACCTAGTTGGGGAGTATTAAACCCAGACATATGTACAGGTAAACCAAAGGGATGGGATAGTGGATGTAATAGTTTGATTACCACCTGAAGCCATGGGCAATCACTACATAAACACTATCCTCAACTGTCTGCAGAGAGAGATTATTATACGTAATGTAGATTGAGCAAGAATGCGATTGACTGTTTGTACTGCTTGTTCTGATCCAGGTGTTTGGACGCATTGAGAGATGCTATTTAGTGCATATCTGAGACATCAGATGATCACTCTTCACAGTTCCACTCTTCTCTCTGGGATGTAGGAGGCTTGCCCTAAGAACCTTGGATAGCTGTACTTGATGAGCCATGGGGCAAATAACAGGATGGCATTGAGGAACAGGAGGAGCAAGAACAATATGAGAGAAAACAATGTCTGGTGCAAACTTAAGTAATGTGGCACTCCACACTTACTAGAAGTAAAAAAAAAAAAAAAAAACTGTAATCCAGTGCAATATAGATGCCATGATAATGCCAGCCTGGTGCACATAGATATATGCATATCCTTCTAACCTGTTACATCAGACACTACATAGTAAATGTGATGCTTTACCACTGATGGACATGCTTGCTGCATTCCGGGGTACATGTGTGTCATAGTGATGACATGAGCAGGCGGAGACAGGAGGATCTATAGTGCTGCAGGTAGCATGTCATCAAGGGTCTGCTGCTTGGATTCAGTAACTGTAAACTTTCATATTTTTTACCATCTTATGCTGTCCTCTGTGTCTGTATTCAATCGGCCTTATTATGATAGGGGATACTTTGCAGTGTTGCATTAGGTTTTATCTAGTTTTTTAAGAAATGTGCTTTAGTGTATGGAGTTTCAAAAAAACCTTTCTTGTGCTATGTAACTGTACTCTCAAGTCCATTTAACAGATGTGTGGTAGAACACTGCAGATTGTTGTGGTTGTCTCTCTCTCTGCCACCCACATGCATTCTTGGGCACATAAGGTGAAATCATTGTGGTTTTTCATGGCTGTGTGTGTGTGTGTGTGTGTGTGTGTGTTTTTCCTTTCCTGTATGTGTTACTGGACCATTATCATTTTGCATATCTCTGGAAAATAGCAAGGGATGATGGATCTTTGTATTTGGCTGATACTATGGCTTTTTGGTTGTGATGGCTTGCATTTTACACGTATATCTAACTCTAACTGCTTTGTGTTGCAATTGTGTCTATGCAGCTCTCCTGTATTGGGTGCTCATAGGTTAATGTATAATGGCCCTGTTGTATTGCCTCGTGGGCATAAATCTACAGCAACATAACGTAACAATGTTGTGTTCCATGACCATATAGGGGAATTGTGTGTGTTGTTTGATATGGTGTAGGTATTTGTCTGATGCTCCTTTGACTTAACAAGCCACACCTTTTTGTTGATGTTTTTGAACACTGAGGCTCAAAAGTATAAAAACACACACAAATTTTTTTTACAGGGAGCAAGCCACTCTACACTCAATATGTTAGTGACAAATACTCCCACACACCAAAATTGTACTTATTCCATGATCGCAATACAGTGAGGAAATATGAAAAAACACTGGAACATACTGCTAGTTTACACAGTACAAGTATGTTCAGTTTCAGTAAACCACAATTAAAACGCTTGCACAAAACCTCCGGGGAATATGGCATTGAAATGTAGAATGTAGGAGAGCTGTTGTACACCGGTAGATATGGTTTGCTGTTTTGATGTATTTTGTGTGGTTCTACCACTTTCCATACATTTAATCACTGATTTCTGAATATAACTTTCATTTGCAAGGAGGGAAGAGAGAAAGGCACCCATTGCTACATAATATAAATGTATGCTTTAACTAACACATCAGAGGGATGCGTTACATCTTACTGTCTTTATTGATGGCATTCTGGATATTGGTTAGTGTGTGTGTGTGTTAGAGCCATCACCAGAGATTTTGTATCCTGAAAGAGAGAAGAGCTGCAGACTGGAGACCAAAGAGTCTTGAGTTGCAGCCTCAGTGTGGAAGGAGTCCGTATACTTCGAATTTGAAGGAGTCCTTTGTGGGGTTAGTGCCTCTACTACTTAAGGAACATGACCACTACACTGGCAAAAAGTCTTACAAAAACTGGTGCAGACTTGCACACGGGTGTACAAGGCCCATGACCATGTGTGAGGTGTCCTGCAGTTGAACATCTGGCAAGAGTATGTTTAAATAGTGATGCTTATGTACATCTAACTGCAGTGTTGTAATGTCTGTTTTGAGCTACCCACTGGCTCTGCATTCCTTTTCTGTACCTCTCCTACACTGGCTATATATGCTGTGAGGATCTGATGTTCTTTGTGTTTCACTGTTGCAGTCATCACATTTGGGTTATCTGCCTGCAGGTAGCCCTCAGCTGGCCTGAATACCAGAGTTTTGGATCCCTGCATCGGATGCTGTCTCTTCTTCCATGACGTCAGGTCATCAGGGGTATAAAACATGCAGCCAATGCCATTTCATCAGTCTTTCTTGCCGTGCGGTGCCCGAAGCAGAAGCAGTTCGCAAGTGCCGGTCGACCGACTCCTGAAATTTTCGTTTTCGAGTTTCAGAACTGAAGTCTTCAAAAGATAAGTACCCGTTGGGGATCTTTTTTCTTGCTCCAACCGATGTCAGTAAAAGTTAACAATTCTCTTATCTCTGGAAAGCAAATACCGCATAAAGATTTTCATTCGTACTGTATTCCTTGCTTAGGCCCAGACCACATCATCCCTCACTGTCGGTTTTGTGCCTTGTTCAATCCCCAAACTATTCGTCGGGCTATCTTTGCAGCAAATTATTTTGGTACTCGGTATCAGTACTCCAAAATGGCTTTAAGCCATCTGACTACCGATCTTAAAAAAAACATAAAGACAGAGACAGACCGCATAGGTCCAAAACTGCTGACGACATTTCCGTTAAGCTAGTCGCCAGTCCACCCGTTACTCAGTGAAGCGGTTTTGCAGCCCCTGATACCCACTATTTCAGATTCGCAGCCTCTACTGAGACCCATTCAGAGTCTGGTATGCTGTGAGATGCTTAGACTATGAAACCTGCAGATGTCTCTACCTTGGATGGATCCAGAGCAGCTGTGCAGGCACCGGCTTCTGAGGGTGTATTCAGGCCTACAGATTTGCATGTTAAACTGACGCCATCTTCTTCATCTAGGCCTAAAACTCACTCCACGCCTAGAAAACTGACGTCCAAACCCCATGCTCAGGACATATGCCTAAAAAAAGCAAGTGCTTAGAATGGCTGAAGACCTTATTACCTTAATTAGGGGAAGCCAGCCTTCCCCCTCTAGGAGACCTAGAACTGATTTTCCTTCTGATCAGGAATCTGATTCTTCTGTTCCTTCTGATTACCAGGATTTGCCCTTATCTACCTATGAGGATTTTGATGCAGAGGATTCCATTCCTTCTGCTTCCCCTCCAGAAGATTTTTCTTTTGGTGAAATCTTACACATTATCTGTTAGGGAGCATTTCCGCTGGGAAAGCCAGGATTACTCTGACTCCAAAAAGAGGCTTAGGGAATTCTTACTCCTTCCTCAACACAGGCCCTTAGCTATCCCTCCTGTTCTGGACATTGTAGATGATACTTTCTTGGAATCTAGCCTTTCCCCAAACACTTTACCTCCAGCTCCCAGAAAACCTGACCGGTATTACAGAGTACCTGACTCTCACAAGTTCCTCTTCAAGAATCCTACTGCGAATCCAGAGACCATTTCCCAAGGACCAAAAGGCATTAAGGATACTGCTGGCAAAAATCCTACCCCTTCTGATAGAGATTTTAGAGCCTTAGACAGATGGGATAAGAAAGTATACACTTATGCTAAAGTACCAGCAGCATATTATGGGACTACTTAAACAGAAAATGATGTTGATTCCCGACTGTGCTGAACACACAGAATTACAGGCTTTAATGCATTCTGCAGAACAAGTTGGTAAACATACTTTACAATGTGGTTTTGACTCTTTAGAAGCATCTTGCAGGGCTGCTGTCAAGTGGGTCTGTACTTAGAAGGCATGCTTGGCTTAAGAAGCAAAACTTGCCAGATCATGTTAAAGCTAAATTACTGGATGCTCCCTTGAACCAAGACCGCCTGTTTGGCAACAAAGCAGAAGTTCTCAAAAGGCTGGAGGAAAAAGCTAAGTCTATGTGAACTGTTAAAAATTTCCTACAAGTACAGCCTCCCAGATTTAGTAGACATTGGCCTTCAAAGAACTGGTCATTTCCAGTCTCTTCCAGGCCCTTTCAGTCCAAACCCAGGAACAGCTGACCACCTAGGTTGCAGTCTCAGACTGTGCACAGGTCAAAGCAGTGGGGGCTCCCACTTCCAAAGCAGGGATCAGTAAACCACCCCCTACAGAAAAATGGCACAATGACTTGGCCTTAACCCTCCCAAGTCCTGCTCAACTGTGCCTGCTCCCTTAGGAGGAAAGCTCACCTTGCATACAAAAACTGGGAACTCATTACCCAGGACAAATGGGTTTTGAATATAGTTTTCCCAAGGATACAGATTCCACTTCCACTCCCTACCAACCCCAAACGGTTGGCCAGACCTACCCCCATATCAGTGGTCGGAGGCCCAACAGCAGGTTCTCTCTGTCCTAAGTATCAGGGCTATTCAACCTGTCCCAGCAGAACAAAGGGGACAAGATTTTTATTCAAGAATTTTCCTGGTACCCAGAAAAGACAACTCCTGGCGTCCTATCCTGGACCTCTCTCTATTCTAAACACCTTCCTGGTAATCCCAAAATTCAAAATGGTAACACTTCAACAGCTTTTTCCTATGCTAGGCAAAGATGCCTGGTTGGCAACCTTAGACGTAAAGGAAGCTTACCTGCACATTCCAATAAGGGAATCTTGCAGGAAATACCTACGCTTCAGAGCAGGCTCCATGCACTATCAGTTCTCTGCACTTCCCTTTGGCTTATCTACTGCGCCCAGGGTAAAAGTGTCTAGCTCCAGCCATTGTATTTTGCAGGCAGAGAAATATTCAAATATACCCATACTTGGACGATTATCTGATTCAGGCAGAAAGCCAGGACTTGCTGTTACAACATCTGGCATTTGTAAAGAAACTTCTAACCTCTCTGGGGTACACTATAAACAAAAAGAAATCACAGCTAGTACCCTGCCAACAGATTGTATTCCTGGGAGCAAGCTTGAACACATCTTCCCAGATGGCTTTCCTCACTCTGGAGAAACAAGTTCATTTGATAACCTACTTCAAACTATTGGCCACAAAACCCCAGCTGTCTGTAAGTAAAATCCTGGAAGCCCTGGGGTTCATGGCCTCTTGCATTCTAATTCCATATGCAAGACTGCATATGAGGAAACTACAATGGTATCTAAAAAGTCTATGGTGTCAGCATTATCAGGACCTGGAATCAATGATTCCTATCATTCCTTGTATAAAGATAGAGTTCCTTTGGTGGGCAGAGGCCTGCTACAACAACAAGGGGCTCCCTTTCACTATACCCCCTGCCACCCAAACCCTAACAGACGCATCAGACTATGCATGGGGGGCTCACTTGGCAGGGCAATGCATTCAGGACAAATGGAACCCAAGATAGATGCACCTGCATATCAACCAAAAAGAAATGTTAGCTGTACAGAATTCCCTGACAGCCTTCAAAGACCGCATTCTTCCAGGACAACTATTGGTAAAGACAGACAACACCACAGTTATGTGGTACATAAACAAGCAGGGGTGAACCCACTTGTACCCTCTCTGCAGACTAGCTATGGCTCTGTGGAACACAGCCTTGAGCTACCAAGTGCACCTACAGGCTCAGTTCCTGCCAGGCAAGCTAAATTCACTGGCAGACGACTTAAGCAGAAATCTCATGGACCCACACGAATGGAAACTGGAACCAAACATTTTCAACCTCTTGAACAAATGGGGGACTCCAGAGGTAGACCTGTTTGCCTCCCCTCAGAACTACCAATTGGACAAATTCTGCACAAGTACTCCCCACAGTCAAGCTGGAAAGTGGCTGCCCTGTCCTTTACCTGGGAAAGCCTCTCGGTTTATGCTTTTCCCCCTCTGCCTCTCCTCTTGAAGGTTCTGCTAAAGATCAAACAGGACAAGCCAAGGACAATACTGATTGCACCAGACTGGCCACGCCAGCACTGGTACCCCCTCTTATGCAGTATGACACTGCTGGAACCATGGCACCTGCCTCAGACCCCTTCCTTGCTGTCCCAGCAGGCGGGCCAGATTCTGCACCCTCAGCTTAAAACCATGAATCTTGCAGCCTGGCTAATTCCTTGAGCTCTCCAATAGCATCACTCAGTAAGCAGGTGCTAGATGTCATTCTGGAGGCAAGGAGGCCTAGTACTAGAAAAGCCTATGCTGAAAAGTGGAAAACATACTGTTCCTGGAGCCAGACTCAGGGGATGGACACAACAGTGCCCAGCTTACCTGACATTCTTCAGTACTTAATAGAAATGCTCCACAACGGCCTATCCTTCTCGTCAATTAAAATTCATGCCTCCGCCATTTCAGCTCATTATAATACTGAGCCACCCATCTTCTCTCCCCCTCTGCTAAAACAATTCCTTAGAGGGGCCAAAAATTTAAGACCCCCCAGGAGAGCCCCTACTCCAGCCTGGGACCTTAACTTTATATTGGAAAAGCTCACTCTCCCTCCCTTTGAGCCAGCTGCAACAGCAGAGTTGAAATTTCTTTCTTGGAAAACAGCATTCCTTCTAGCCATCACTTCAGCAAGAAGAATGTCTGAATTACAGGCCCTCATGGTAGTGGAACCCTTCATTATCTTCCATGCAGACAGGGTTTCCCTCAGGACCAATCCTTCCTTTTATGCCCAAGGTGGTGTCTACTGTGGCCCTAAATCAGTCCATTCACTTGCCTACTTTCTTCCCTAATCCACAGAACAAAGGAGAATGAATACGGCACTCTTTGTATGTGCACAGACAACTTAGATTTTATTTGGACAGGACTAATCCTCAGAAAATCTGAACAGCTGCTAGTTGGCTTTGCTGCAGGGGCAGAGGGGAAGGCCATTTCAAATCAAACCATTTCCAAATGAATAGCCCATTTCATTCATTTCTGCTACAAGCACCATGGAAAACCTACCCCACAGGGGATAAGATCACATTCCACCAGGGCTGCATCTACTCTGCAGCCTTTCTCAGAGGAGTCCCTACCAGGGACATCCTAGAAGCTGCTACCTGGAGCTCTGTACATACCTTTACCAAGCATTACCACATGCTTTTTTTTTTTTCTAAATCCAGAGCCGGTTTTGCCACTGCAGTCTTGCAGGGTTTAATAGCTGGCCCTAATGCTCTCTAACTTCCTCCTCCCTTCCTTAGCTTTGGGAATCAACCCAAATGTGATGACTGCAACAGTGA
The DNA here is from genome assembly GCF_019279795.1 of Protopterus annectens. Taxonomy (NCBI): domain Eukaryota; kingdom Metazoa; phylum Chordata; order Ceratodontiformes; family Protopteridae; genus Protopterus; species Protopterus annectens. Next base: position 521,435,161 of record NC_056725.1, on the reverse strand, counting down.
AACACAAAGAACATAGTACAGTTGCGTACACTTACCATAAATGTAGATGTTCAAGTGTATTCACTGTTGCAGTCCTGGTTACCTTCCCTCCAGCCCCCTGACGTCTCTTGGCTCTACCTTTCCTTCTTGTTTGGTATATTTAATTTTTCTGGTGTATTTGCTTTTTGATGGAGGTGTACCATAACATATTATTGCTTCCCATTGTGTGGGCACCTGACATCTGGGGCAAGAAAAAACTAGTATCCGGCACTGTTTAATGCCTAGGACGATCCATCAAGATGGGACACCTAGTTGGGGAGTATTAAACCCAGACATATGTACAGGTAAACCAAAGGGATGGGATAGTGGATGTAATAGTTTGATTACCACCTGAAGCCATGGGCAATCACTACATAAACACTATCCTCAACTGTCTGCAGAGAGAGAATATTAACGTAATGTAGATTGAGCAAGAATGCGATTGACTGTTTGTACTGCTTGTTCTGATCCAGGTGTTTGGACGCATTGAGAGATGCTATTTAGTGCATATCTGAGACATCAGATGATCACTCTTCACAGTTCCACTCTTCTCTCTGGGATGTAGGAGGCTTGCCCTAAGAACCTTGGATAGCTGTACTTGATGAGCCATGGGGCAAATAACAGGATGGCATTGAGGAACAGGAGGAGCAAGAACAATATGAGAGAAAACAATGTCTGGTGCAAACTTAAGTAATGTGGCACTCCACACTTACTAGAAGTAAAAAAAAAAAAAAAACTGTAATCCAGTGCAATATGGATGCCATGATAATGCCAGCCTGGTGCACATAGATATATGCATATCCTTCTAACCTGTTACATCAGACACTACATAGTAAATGTGATGCTTTACCACTGATGGACATGCTTGCTGCATTCCGGGGTACATGTATGTCATAGTGATGACATGAGCAGGCGGAGACAGGAGGATCTATAGTGCTGCAGGTAGCATGTCATCAAGGGTCTGCTGCTTGGATTCAGTAACTGTAAACTTTCATATTTTTTACCATCTTATGCTGTCCTCTGTGTCTGTATTCAATCGGCCTTATTATGATAGGGGATACTTTGCAGCGTTGCATTAGGTTTTATCTAATTTTTTAAGAAATGTGCTTTAGTGTATGGAGTTTCAAAAAAAACCTTTCTTGTGCTATGTAACTGTACTCTCAAGTCCATTTAACAGATGTGTGGTAGAACACTGCAGATTGTTGTGGTTGTCTCTCTCTCTGCCACCCACATGCATTCTTGGGCACATAAGGTGAAATCATTGTGGTTTTTCATGGCTGTGTGTGTGTGTGTGTGTGTGTGTGTGTTTTTCCTTTCCTGTATGTGTTACTGGACCATTATCATTTTGCATATCTCTGGAAAATAGCAAGGGATGATGGATCTTTGTATTTGGCTGATACTATGGCTTTTTGGTTGTGATGGCTTGCATTTTACACGTATATCTAACTCTAACTGCTTTGTGTTGCAATTGTGTCTATGCAGCTCTCCTGTATTGGGTGCTCATAGGTTAATGTATAATGGCCCTGTTGTATTGCCTCGTGGGCATAAATCTACAGCAACATAACGTAACAATGTTGTGTTCCATGACCATATAGGGGAATTGTGTGTGTTGTTTGATATGGTGTAGGTATTTGTCTGATGCTCCTTTGACTTAACAAGCCACACCTTTTTGTTGATGTTTTTGAACACTGAGGCTCAAAAGTATAAAAACACACACACAAATTTTTTTTACAGGGAGCAAGCCACTCTACACTCAATATGTTAGTGACAAATACTCCCACACACCAAAATTGTACTTATTCCATGATCGCAATATAGTGAGGAAATATGAAAAAACACTGGAACATACTGCTAGCTTACACAGTACAAGTATGTTCAGTTTCAGTAAACCACAATTAAAACGCTTGCACAAAACCTCCGGGGAATATGGCATTGAAATGTAGAATGTAGGAGAGCTGTTGTACACCGGTAGATATGGTTTGCTGTTTTGATGTATTTTGTGTGGTTCTACCACTTTCCATACATTTAATCACTGATTTCTGAATATAACTTTCATTTGCAAGGAGGGAAGAGAGAAAGGCACCCATTGCTACATAATATAAATGTATGCTTTAACTAACACATCAGAGGGATGCGTTACATCTTACTGTCTTTATTGATGGCATTCTGGATATTGGTTAGTGTGTGTGTGTGTGTTAGAGCCATCACCAGAGATTTTGTATCCTGAAAGAGAGAAGAGCTGCAGACTGGAGACCAAAGAGTCTTGAGTTGCAGCCTCAGTGTGGAAGGAGTCCGTATACTTTCGGAATTTGAAGGAGTCCTTTGTGGGGTTAGTGCCTCTACTACTTAAGGAACATGACCACTACACTGGCAAAAAGTCTTACAAAAACTGGTGCAGACTTGCACACGGGTGTACAAGGCCCATGACCATGTGTGAGGTGTCCTGCAGTTGAACATCTGGCAAGAGTATGTTTAAATAGTGATGCTTATGTACATCTAACTGCAGTGTTGTAATGTCTGTTTTGAGCTACCCACTGGCTCTGCATTCCTTTTCTGTACCTCTCCTACACTGGCTATATATGCTGTGAGGATCTGATGTTCTTTGTGTTTCACTGTTGCAGTCATCACATTTGGGTTATCTGCCTGCAGGTAGCCCTCAGCTGGCCTGAATACCAGAGTTTTGGATCCCTGCATCGGATGCTGTCTCTTCTTCCATGACGTCAGGTCATCAGGGGTATAAAACATGCAGCCAATGCCATTTCATCAGTCTTTCTTGCCGTGCGGTGCCCGAAGCAGAAGCAGTTCGCAAATGCTGGTCGACCGACTCCTGAAATTTTCGTTTTCGAGTTTCAGAACTGAAGTCTTCAAAAAAAAGATAAGTACCCCGTTGGGGATCTTTTTTCTTGCTCCAACCGATGTCAGTAAAAGTTAACAATTCTCTTATCTCTGGAAAGCAAATACCGCATAAAGATTTTCATTCGTACTGTATTCCTTGCTTAGGCCCAGACCACATCATCCCTCACTGTCGGTTTTGTGCCTTGTTCAATCCCCAAACTATTCGTCGTCGGGCTATCTTTGCAGCAAATTATTTTGGTACTCGGTATCAGTACTCCAAAATGGCTTTAAGCCATCCGACTACCGATCTTAAAAAAAAACATAAAGACAGAGACAGACCGCATAGGTCCAAAACTGCTGACGACATTTCCGTTAAGCTAGTCGCCAGTCCACCCGTTACTCAGTGAAGCGGTTTTGCAACCCCTGATACCCACTATTTCAGATTCGCAGCCTCTACTGAGACCCATTCAGAGTCTGGTATGCTGTGAGATGCTTAGACTATGAAACCTGCAGATGTCTCTACCTTGGATGGATCCAGAGCAGCTGTGCAGGCACCGGCTTCTGAGGGTGTATTCAGGCCTACAGATTTGCATGTTAAACTGACGCCATCTTCTTCATCTAGGCCTAAAACTCACTCCACGCCTAGAAAACTGACGTCCAAACCCCATGCTCAGGACATATGCCTAAAAAAAGCAAGTGCTTAGAATGGCTGAAGACCTTATTACCTTAATTAGGGGAAGCCAGCCTTCCCCCTCTAGGAGACCTAGAACTGATTTTCCTTCTGATCAGGAATCTGATTCTTCTGTTCCTTCTGATTACCAGGATTTGCCCTTATCTACCTATGAGGATTTTGATGCAGAGGATTCCATTCCTTCTGCTTCCCCTCCAGAAGATTTTTCTTTTGGTGAAATCTTACACACCATCTGTTAGGGAGCATTTCCGCTGGGAAAGCCAGGATTACTCTGACTCCAAAAAGAGGCTTAGGGAATTCTTACTCCTTCCTCAACACAGGCCCTTAGCTATCCCTCCTGTTCTGGACATTGTAGATGATACTTTCTTGGAATCTAGCCTTTCCCCAAACACTTTACCTCCAGCTCCCAGAAAACCTGACCGGTATTACAGAGTACCTGACTCTCACAAGTTCCTATTCAATAATCCTACTGCAGATCCAGAGACAATTTCCCAAGGACCAAAAGGCATTAAGGATACTGCTGGCAAAAATCCTACCCCTTCTGATAGAGATTTTAGAGCCTTAGACAGATGGGATAAGAAAGTATACACTTATGCTAAAGTACCAGCAGCATATTATGGGACTACTTAAACAGAAAATGATGTTGATTCCCGACTGTGCTGAACACACAGAATTACAGGCTTTAATGCATTCTGCAGAACAAGTTGGTAAACATACTTTACAATGTGGTTTTGACTCTTTAGAAGCATCTTGCAGGGCTGCTGTCAAGTGGGTCTGTACTTAGAAGGCATGCTTGGCTTAAGAAGCAAAACTTGCCAGATCATGTTAAAGCTAAATTACTGGATGCTCCCTTGAACCAAGACCGCCTGTTTGGCAACAAAGCAGAAGTTCTCAAAAGGCTGGAGGAAAAAGCTAAGTCTATGTGAACTGTTAAAAATTTCCTACAAGTACAGCCTCCCAGATTTAGTAGACATTGGCCTTCAAAGAACTGGTCATTTCCAGTCTCTTCCAGGCCCTTTCAGTCCAAACCCAGGAACAGCTGACCACCTAGGTTGCAGTCTCAGACTGTGCACAGGTCAAAGCAGTGGGGGGCTCCCACTTCCAAAGCAGGGATCAGTAAACCACCCCCCCTACAGAAAAATGGCACAATGACTTGGCCTTAACCCTCCCAAGTCCTGCTCAACTGTGCCTGCTCCCTTAGGAGGAAAGCTCACCTTGCATACAAAAAACTGGGAACTCATTACCCAGGACAAATGGGTTTTGAATATAGTTTTCCCAAGGATACAGATTCCACTTCCACTCCCTACCAACCCCAAACGGTTGGCCAGACCTACCCCCATATCAGTGGTCGGAGGCCCAACAGCAGGTTCTCTCTCTCCTAAGTATCAGGGCTATTCAACCTGTCCCAGCAGAACAAAGGGGACAAGATTTTTATTCAAGAATTTTCCTGGTACCCAGAAAAGACAACTCCTGGCGTCCTATCCTGGACCTCTCTCTATTCTAAACACCTTCCTGGTAATCCCAAAATTCAAAATGGTAACACTTCAACAGCTTTTTCCTATGCTAGGCAAAGATGCCTGGTTGGCAACCTTAGACTTAAAGGAAGCTTACCTGCACATTCCAATAAGGGAATCTTGCAGGAAATACCTACGCTTCAGAGCAGGCTCCATGCACTATCAGTTCTCTGCACTTCCCTTTGGCTTATCTACTGCGCCCAGGGTAAAAGTGTCTAGCTCCAGCCATTGCATTTTGCAGGCAGAGAAATATTCAAATATACCCATACTTGGACGATTATCTGATTCAGGCAGAAAGCCAGGACTTGCTGTTACAACATCTGGCATTTGTAAAGAAACTTCTAACCTCTCTGGGGTACACTATAAACAAAAAGAAATCACAGCTAGTACCCTGCCAACAGATTGTATTCCTGGGAGCAAGCTTGAACACATCTTCCCAGATGGCTTTCCTCACTCTGGAGAAACAAGTTAATTTGATAACCTACTTCAAACTATTGGCCACAAAACCCCAGCTGTCTGTAAGGAAAATCCTGCAAGCCCTGGGGTTCATGGCCTCTTGCATTCTAATTCCATATGCAAGACTGCATATGAGGAAACTAAAATGGTATCTAAAAAGTCTATGGTGTCAGCATTCTCAGGGCCTGGAATCAGTGATTCCTATCATTCCTTGTATAAAGATAGAGTTCCTTTGGTGGGCAGAGGCCTGCT
>NC_056725.1:521424598-521427098 GCF_019279795.1 Protopterus annectens | reverse complement strand
TCGTGTTTGTGAAGTACCTTGGATCTTCTGCTTTATTACTGAGGGATATTTTTGATTCTAACAACTTTGAATGACGTTTTTGGACTTGTCTTAAGCTCAGGATAGTATAATTATCGCATGGTTGCTGTTGTTGGAATTTTTGCTGTTTTTCTTACATTTCGTGAGTTTCTCAACACAGCATTTACCTGGCTGGGTGTAGTTGTTCTCATTTTTATTGCCATTTTATTCACTTGCTCTGTTTCTACACTCCATTGAGGACATGGCAGAAGGTAATTTTGTTGCAGTTGAACTGAATTATAGACCTGAGATTTGTCCAACGAGGTTGGAAGTGAATAATGGAACTGAGACCTGTTTATTCAATATTGAAAGTAAAGAAGCAGTTTCTGAACCGGGTCATAATACTTCTAGCAATAGGTTCAAAACCAACAACCAGCCATTTAATGACTGGTCATGACAATGTACTCTTGATGTATGAAGGGAGTACAGATAGCGCTGCTACGATTGTGGAAAGAGGTGAAAGTGATGACCTGAAAAGGGCTGTAGATCGGATGGAATCTGATTTTTTAAAGTTGAAAAGAATGCAGCTACAAAGACAACACTTTGAGGCTTGTTTGCAGAAGAAGATTGTACCGAGAGGTTTACGGGTTTTAAAAATGCCAACATATGGAACACAATATCCTGAGCTGCTTGCAAAATGGCAACAGCTCAATTTAGAGGTGAGTGCCAAATACATGACCCTATTGAATTAATTTTTTCGACCGGAGGAAGATAGCCTTAGAGAATCTATTTGTTTGCAACAAAGTAACCTGTATAAATGTTTTAACAGAAGTAACATTGATATCATGATGGATTCATTAATGGATAGTGTATCGGTGTTTGAGAGGAGACTGCTAATACAGAAGAGGAGCAAACTAGACAGAGATATTAAAGATTTTCAACTAGGCCATGTTTTTACCTGGCCTAGAGTTGTTAATAATAACACTAATATTGAGAAACGCAGTGACTTGATAAGGGACAGAAATGTTCCAATGGTCACTGCTATCAGTGACCCTACTACAACGCTATTAACTCAAGAAGAAGTTGTTGAGAATACAGAAGTATCTCATATGCACAGGAATGTGACTAATGTTACAGATAGAGTCTTGTCCAGAGCTCTCCCTGTTAACACTAATTGTTCGGTGTTATGTACTGATGACATACAAGTGGTCAACCTTGATAGCAATAGCAAGACTGAATTGTTAGACGTACGTCCAAAAAGTCATAATACCACGGAGCGTAAAATAGGAATTTCAGTTCCCTTTACCGATACCACGTTCGAGAGAACAGTGAACAGAGGGCGTTCCGTCAGTCGTGGGAGACAAAAGAGAAAAATATCATCAGAGGAAGTAGCGGGACATACGATAAAGAAAATGTGGAACCGAGCAGGGACAACTTAATATGGAATATATCTGATAAGATATTGGATCAGTATGAATGTGCTGTCCTTAATAAAGGGCTAGGGTTCATACCAACCATGAACAGTCAACTCACTGATTTAATTATTGACCTTAAGACCTTTACTAGGACTGTTTTGTTAAAGGTAGAAATGGGCAAAGAGACTTATAACAATCACAACACTTTTAAAAGATCTAGCACTTATATGCCATGTCAACACCCCCTAACACATGCATTTGATAAAATGGTTGAAGATGATATACATAAATATTTTAATGTTGAATGTAATAATACATCGTCTGTTAGATGCAATTTAAATTATAGGGAACGTGAGGCACTAAAGAGATTACAATCAGATTCCAATGTGATCGTACGTCCAGCAGATAAAGGTGGACTTATTGTGCTAATGAATATGGATGCATATAAGGTGTCGATGTTTGAGATGTTACGTGATGTCAGATTTTACAGGATAATAGATAGGTCTGCCATTGAGTCTAAGGTTAATAATATTAAGAAAGTGTTGAATGACCTAGTTGAATCCAATACCATTACGAGGGATATGTTTAAGTTTTTCTATGTTGAGAATCCTATTATTCCGGTTATTAATGGCCTACCAAAAATCCATAAACATAGCACTAACCCACCCATGAGACCAATAGTCTCAGGGAGAGGCTGGTGCACCGAACCTTTCTCTGTTTTTATTGAGAAACATTTAAGACCTCTGATTAATAGTAATATCAACATTTTGAAAGATTCCCAACAGTTTTTGAAGGAATTGTTTGTGCTGAGCACTACTATTAGTAATGATAGAAATGAATTATTAATGGTAACATTTGATATACAGTCATTGTTTACTGTGATTCCCAATGTTGAAGGTATTAGTTACATCAAAAGTTACCTTGAGAGATATAGCACTTATGATGAGAGACTTAGAGATCTGATATGTTTGTTCTTGAAAATAGTCCTTGAAAACAATGTTTTCATGTTTGAGGGCACAGTCTTCCTACAGTGCGATGGCGCGGCCATGGGCACACCTTGTGCCAACAGCTACGCCAATATGTTTCTC
>NC_056725.1:521389598-521417098 GCF_019279795.1 Protopterus annectens | reverse complement strand
GAAGGAGCAACTTTTAGGCTGAATTGGAAACCTTTGAGACCAGTGTCCGTGCCTATACCATAGCAAATAGCCTGTGAGAAAGACTCTCTATCTCAAGAGTGAGTTGTCTGGTGTTCCAGTAGGACATTCCTGCTCCTATGATGAATGCAGAAGTTCCTGATACGAGTTGTGCACCACAGACTGTCCGTGTTGCTAAATCTAGTCCTAGCTGTTATATCACGAGATATGGTCTAATCTCCAAACCCTGTAGCCAGTGTGAAGCAACTTGGACATGAACATTGGGTTTTATCTCTAATGTACATAGTAATGCATGCCTAGCTCTAATATTAGTTTGCAAGAAAGGTGGTCTTTTAAAAAAAAAAAAAAAAGAGTGAGGATGTAGATCAATATGCATGTGTATGTACCTTAAAGAAACTGTCCGAGGGTTTGCACTAGAGTGTAAATACTGAGCACGTGTGAGCCTGACTGCCATTTTGTAGTTTACTGTTGAGATGTGAACGTTGTGTGAGTTTTTTTTAAAGATGCTGCTGTCCATCCTGATGTGTTTATATGTTTTAAAGCATCTGAACGAAACCCCAAGCTTTTTTATTTATAACAGATGAACAAGCGACAACTAGTTAATTTTATGTCATGTTCATCCCCCTTTTTTTTTCTATTTTGTATTTATTTATACTTTAACCAGGAAAGTGAAATGGTCCCAGGACCCTTTTTAGGCACTACTCAGGCTGAATTGGCAAAGATAATAATAAATAATAAATGCACTTAACAATACAAAGTAAAATATACTGACATAAAAACATTGACAAAGATTGTATGTGCAACACAGTGTGTGACAGTGAATAAGTAAAACATTATGCAACATTTACTAGAATGTATACATTAATAATGCATAACTGTACTATAGTTGACTTTATTATAAATAAATTGTATACAACCTTACTGCACACACACACACACACACACACACACACACACACACACACACACACACACACACACAAATGTGTTTGTAACAGAGATTATGTGGCTGTATGTGTACTTCATGTCCTTTTAATAAAAAATCAAAATGGAAATTGTGTAACTGTATTTTTGTCTACACATAAACACACATACAGATATGTGTGTGAAAATGTATATACAAATGTGTGTAGCATGTAGAATACTGTATCTGAGATGCAGTACTCTGTTTAGCCCCACGTCTGACTGTGTGTCTGTGTACATTTAAATACAGTCAAATACTTCTGATTTCATTTTCTTAATGTTTTAAATGCAAGGGCACACCATAAATGTATGTTTAAGTAAATTCAGCTGTGATTATGGTTTTCATCATTGGCCACATTTCCTTTGTGGGCTACAAAATGCTTATGCACTCTACCACTATAAAAACTGACTCTGAGTCAGTGGGAATCTCTTACCATGGATCTGCATGTACCAGATACGCATCCCTTCTGGAAGGATGACACACTATTTATGAACAGTATCCGTGCACCTACTTGAGTTGCCACTTATCTGTCTTTCTCCAGTTCTGGCCTGTGTGTGTGTGTGTGTGTGTGTGTGTGGGGGGGGTAATGGTAATGTGTTGATGCTTTACAAGAAAACATATTTCTGATTTTTTTCTCTAAATGTCATAGAAATCTTTGATACTACATTTAAGTTATCTTAACATATAAACTATTGAAAATAACCAACATTCTAAAGCTTAGCATTTCAAAACTGTGTTGCTGCTTATGTAAAGCACTGGTTGGACAGAGAGGGTACTGGAGGTTTTAGCTTGACCACTAGGCTGAGATCTGTACCCTATAGCTGTGCCAGTGGAGAGTCTTATTGGGGTTATGGAGGAAAAAAAGGGAGAAACCAGCCCCAGACTGACTGTTATCTTTGTGTGCCCTTAAGGGAAATTGTACCTTACTGTGTGTGTATTTGTTATCCTTCCCAATGTGGATGCCCCTCATTGGTGTTAGTGGTGAGGATTGAGGTTCCTTGATTACTGGGCCAGTGCACAGGTGTCACATAATTGTTTGGCAATGGTGAGATATCCACACCAGATATTAATTGTTTGGCAATTGGCATGTAGTGATGTGGATAGTGAATTCCTATAGCTTGTGTACAGTGATCACTGAAGGTGTTTTTGTACTCTAATCAGCCATGCAGTGGATATTGAGTTCAGATCACAACTGTTATATTTCTTTTGTTAGCTTAGTCAGGGAGACAAGGCAAGCATGTCGGCAGAGGAGTCTGGCAAGCTGCCAAGGAGCCAGTTGGCTGAGATGTGTCAGGCTAAGTGACTGGTGCGTGGAAACCTGACTAAGGCAGACATAATTGCAGCTTTGGTCACAGCTGCATCAGAAAACAGCAATCAGGAGGGCAATCAGACTGGCCGTGGAGAGGTACAACACTCAGAATGGACAGCTCAACCTTTCTGCAAAGGATTTAAAAATCCATCTGGAGCTAAAGAGACTTGAGTTGGAGACCAGGCGTTTGGAAAGAGAAACAGCAGAGACAGACATTTACAGGCTGAGGAGTATGAGAAACTGCTATGCCTGGAAGCTGAGGAGAAAGAAAGGCAAAGGCAGCATGAAAATGAGATGCTGGCTCTTTGCCAGAGTCATGGAGGTAATGGGGAAGGGATTAACCAGACCCCAGAAGCACAAAAGGTCAGTAAACTTCTTCCACATTTTACAGAGGGGGATAATTTTGATAGCTTCGTTCATATGTTTGAGAGAGTCTGTAAACAGTATGATGTTGACCAAAGGCTCTGGGTATGGTTCCGGACCCCCTTACTCCGTGGTAAAGCTGTAACTGTGTTGTCTAAACTTGCTGATCATGAATTTTTTGCTTATACTGCTAAGAATTCTCCATTAGAATTTTTTAAGCTAACACCTGAAGCTTATAGGAAAAAGTTTTGTGAGCATAGACGCAAGGCAGATGAAAGTGTGTGTGAATATGTTGCTGAACTGAGCACTTATTTTCATAGGTGGGTGAGGGGATGTCAGGTCACCACTTTAGAAGGGCTGGCAGACCTTTTGGTGAGGGAACAAGCCCTTTGCCTGAGGACATGAGGATCTGGTTAGCTGATGTGCTACTTCAGATGAGTCAGGGAAGAAAGGAGACCTATACCTAGCAAGCAGGGCATCCTTGCACAGGAAAGGGACCCCTAGTACTGCTCATGGATCTAAAGGAACTCTTGGTGTGCAGCCCAGACTGCCCCAACAGAATCTGACAGTAGCAGGGGAAGCCACTGGTCCAGGTACACGTCCAGGACCTAGGGTTAAATGTTTTGAATGCAACCAGTGGGGCCATATGGCACACAGATGTCCACAGAGGCAAGGTGGGGAACAAAAGATGAGGGAACCGGTAAGTGGGAAAGACAATGCCAATAGTAGGTTGTCTTGAGACAAAAAGGGTACCAAGCTGCAACAAGAAATTTTATCCTATTGTAGTGAATGGCAAAGAAGCCAAGTGCTAAGAGAGAGAGAGAGCTTCTGACATAATCATTGTAAAGCCTGCAGTGGTTACAGAGGAGCACTACTTGCCTGGGCAGTCTACTCCAGTCAGAGCTTTAGGAGGGACCCCATTCCAATTACCTTTGGCTAGGGTTCACCTCGAATGGGAGGGTGGAAATGGAAACCAGCAAGTAGGTGTTTGATGATATCCCTGCAGATGTCCTGATAGGGAATGATTTTGATAAGGCTGTACCATGTGTTTGTGCAGTTACATGCAGTCAGGCTTGTAGACAAGCATGTAGGTCTGGTAGCCTGGGGGAGACCCAGACAGACTGCATGTTTGCAGCCAGGACTGGTGAGGTGGTTACTTCAGGGAGGGAGCTACTCTGTAGCAGTGAGACTGAAGGTGAGCCACAGCTGTTTGTGGGTACTGATGGTCCCATGGGCGGAGTGACTGCAAAGGTAGAGGTGAGTAGTAGCACCCAGGCTGACAGCGAGGCACCGCTGTCAGAGGATACAAGACTTCCTGTGGAAGGGGAGCTGGGAAGGGTTGCAGAGAGTGAGCTGAGACAGGTTCAGCTCTCAAACCCTACATTGCAAGGCCTAAGGCATGTAGCTAGTGAGGCACCTGATTCTCAAGGGAAAGGGGAATCTGTATACTGGGACAAAGGGTTACTGTATAGAGTGGACCCCCAAGAGTGGGCTAGAAGGTGCGATGATACAGCATTTGGTAGTGTCCAGAACTTACCATCTGACACTTCTAGCCATAGCCCATGATATTCCCTTTGCATGTCGTATGGGCATAAAATATACAGAGAGACATATTATGCAGAACTTCTATTGGCCTGGAATCTCCAGAGATGTAACCGGGTAATGCAGGACCTTTGAGCAGTGCCAAAAGGTAGGCAAGGCAGGAGACAGTGAGAGCTCCTTTAATGTCTTTGCCTGTGATTGAGGTGCCATTTCAGAGGGTAGCTATGGATATTGTGGGGCCTCTGAGTACCCCAAGGTCCACAGGGAAAAAGTATATCCTAATGGTAGATTATGCTACAAGATACCCTGAGGCAGTGGCTCTGTCCTCCACTGAGGCAGAAAAGGTGGCACATGCTTTGTTAGAGATTTTCAGCAGGGTAGGTTTCCCAAAAGAAATACTGATCGACAGAGGTGCCAATTTCATGTCAGACCTGCTGGCTTGTCTGTGGAGGTACTGTGGGGTGAAGCACCTGAAGACCACCCCCTACCATCCCCAGACTAATGGTCTTGTTGAGAGGTTAAACTCTACAGTCAAGTCCATGCTACAGGCATTTGCAGACCAGTGTGAGTGGGACAAATATTTGCCCCATCTGTTTGCTTACAGAGGTTCCCTAGGAATCCACATGTTTTTCAAGGTGGGGCTATGTATCTTACCACCATTGATCTTACAAAGGGTTTCTGGCAGGTGCCTTTGACTCCCAATGCTAGAGAGATGTCACCCTTTGTGACTCCTTTTGGCTTGTGTATGAGTTCACAAAGATGCCCTTTGGGATGAAGAATGCCCCAGCGACTTTCCAGAGGCTGACAGATCATATCCTAGCAGGAGCAGGGGGGTTGCCCTTTCTTACCTAGCTGATATTGCCATCCACAGCCATTCCTGGCAAGAGCACCTTCAATATGTCAGGTAGGTGCTGGGCAGACTACAGAGGGCAGGGTTGACCATTAAGCCCAGCAAATGTCTGGTAGGTATGCCAGAGGTCTCCTATCTGGGACACAGAGTGGAGAGTGGTAAGATCAGGCCAGAACCTGCCAAAGTGGAAGCCATTCAGGCATGGCCTGCACCTGTTACCAAACGGCAGGTGAGGGCATTCTTAGGGACAGCAGGGTACTACAGAAAGTTTGTCCCCAGTTATAGTACCATAGATGTTCCCCTCACATACCTGACAAGAACTAGCCAGATAAGGTAGTGTGTGCCACAGCATGTCAGCAGGCATTCCAGAAACTTAAAGAAGCTTTGGCAGGACCCCCTGTGTTAGCCAGTCCAGATTACAGCAAATAATTTGTTGTGCAGGTGGATGCTTCAAACCATGGGGTGGAAGCTGTACTTAGCCAGATTTCTTCAGAGGGAGAAGAGCACCCAGTGGTTTATCTCAGTTGTAGGCTCCAACCCAGGGAGGAACGCTGTGCAGCTGTAGAAAAGGAATGTCTAGCCATAGTGTGGGCACTGCAAAAACTTCAGCCTTATTTGTATGGAAGTAAATTCACTGTAGTGACAGCACACCCCTGACATGGTTAAACAAAGCCAGCCAACAAAATGCCAAGTTGCTAAGATGGAGCCTAGAGTTGCAAGCATATGATATGTCTGTACAGTACCGCAGTGGGAGTAGCAAAGCCAGCGTAGATGGGCTCTCAAGACAGGGAATGGGATAAGGTATACCCAGATAGACCTAACCCTCTCAAGCAACGTTTCTCAAGGGACACTTGCAAAACTACCTTGAGTTCTCATGGGGGGGAATGTGAAGATATGTGAAGGTTGCCAGCCTAGGTAGATAGAATTTTGTAGATAATTCTGTCATTTGTAAATATTAATATAAGCCACAGGCTCGTTCTCTTAAATGGAAGAAAATGGTGTTAAATGTTGAACATCAAAAATGTAACAGTGCACTCTGCTGGAAGACAGCTGATAAGTCCAGCCTTGTATGACTGATCTCAAACTCAGAGACATGGTTTCTTTCTGAACCAGGAGATTATTTCTATTGTTTTGAGACCAGAGTTAATTGCTAGATTTTACATATATGTAATGTCTTTAATTACTGTGGTTTCCTGACTAGGAGCAAAATCAAAACTATGTTAAACTCTGGGTTTCTGTTAGCCTGGGAAACCAGAGAATTGTTAAGAATGATGTAATCTAAAATGAGTCAGCAGGATGCATTATCAATTTAAAGGACTTTCTCAGAGATAGAGAGAGCATTGTGGATTTGTCTGAAGCTGACAACTCATCAGTACTCTGCTTTGCTCTATTTGTAAGTTTATTTAGAACTGTGATTGCTCTTAGATATAGATAGAAAATAGTAAGTCTAGTCTAGCTGTTTTCTGTATTGATGTTAGAACTATTCTACAGCATTATTTTAAGCATTTCCTGTGATCTCTGAACTCTTGACTAGCACTGTGTAGTAAGACGTATTTGTTTTTTTATTTATTATATTAAATATTTTAAACCTTTCAATTGTGGCTGTTTTGTGTAGAGATAATTTAAGTTCTAGAGTACATTGCATGTATATAGTGATACTGGCCAAGCCACTCCAATAGCTGTAGCCCTGGGTCACACTTACTATTTGGATATTAATATTGGACACCCTGTGGTAAGGACCTTTTTAGTAGCTGATATTAGTGGTTGGTGGCAGCTGGTACTACCTTATAGACTGGCAGGAAGGGGCATAGCTGAAGAACCTGTGCCAGCCTTCCCCAGGAGTGTCTGTGTGTATGTATGTAACTCGTATCATAGTGTGTGGAGGTATCAAGCTACTTGGGCAGGGACACGAAACACTGGTTGGACAGAGGGTGCTGGAGGTTTTAGCTTGACCACTAGGCTGAGATCTATACCCTATAGCTGTGCCGGTGGTGGAGTCTTATTGGAGATCTGGAGAGAAAGGGAGAAACCAGCCCCAGACTGACTGTGATCTCTTTGTGCCCTTAAGGGAAATCGTACGTTACTGTGTATTTGTTATCCTCCCCAATGTGGACGCCTCCTCACTGGTGTTATTGAAGCGTATTGAAGTTCCTTGATTACTGGGCCAATGCACGGGTGTCAGTGTCAGGGAGTGATGGGGCCAGTTCCTCCTTTAGTAAAGGTTTTTATTCAAGGATGCTTTTAGTGCCAAAGAAAGAAGATGCTTAGAGATCAGTTCTGTATCTTTCTTTCCTAAACCTGTTTGTGACAATGCCCAAGTTTAAACAAGGACAAAGTGACAACATTTTAAGTTTTCTGGTAACATTAGATTTAAAAAGTGTTTAATGTCTATTCATCCAGATTTCAGGTGTTTCTTACGGTTTTGTGTGCCTGTATCTCATTATCTTACTGTTCAACATTTTCATTAACGACTTCTACCATGCCATCCCTAACTCCAACCTCATCCAATACACCGACGACTCCACCATCATTTGCTCCTCCCCTTCTATCTCCAGTCTTGACAAACTTAACCCAAAGTGCTTTCTCTTCAACTGAGCAGTGGATGCTTCACAACCATCTAGCACTAAATGCAACTCTAACCAAACTAATGCTACTCACCCCCTCTCTTGATATACACTAATTCGTAGTCACTAGCAAAAACAACACTCCCCTAGAAATAGTCTCTGACTACAAACTACTAGGAGTAATCGCTGATAATCAACAAAAATTCAACAAACACATACAGGCAAATAAAAAAAAAAATCAAAAACATGGTATGCTTTGCCGTCATAATCGTTGCAATTTCTCCCTCCACCAAGCTTACACTAGCAAATACTTATCTCATCCTATCCCTCCTGTACGGTGCATCTATCCCTTCCAGCCTCCTCCCTCAAAACTGTCCTCCTGTTCCAAGATATCAAAATTTGCTTCCGGTTACAGAGCTAGCTTCCGCCACTGCAATTCCCTTCATCAACTAAACTGTTTTGAGCTACCTAACTTCCTCAATTCACCCATCTCATCCAAGCACACAGACTGTTTTACAACCCCTCTTTGTCCCTCCGTAGCCACTACCTTCACTATGCCTGAACCAGACCGCATTCTTGGATCTAATTCTCAGAAATTAGTTAAGTTGCACAGACCAACACGACCAGCAGGAAATCAACTAATGTCCTTCTCCCTAGCACGCCTCTGGAATTCTTTACCACCCACTATCCATTCTATCAGCAGTCTCCCCTCTTACAACCTCACTTCACTCACACCTAACTTCCCTATGGGAATGCTCTTGCTCCCATCCTACTTGATCCCTCTAATACCCTCCCCACTCTCCTAAAACTAAACAATTCTGCATTACCTCCTCACCTCTTATTGAGTATCTTGACCAATTGCTGAACAACTATCCCACGGGGGGGGGGGGGGTTACTATTTTAAATGTATTTAATATATTCTTGTTAGTTCCAGATTTACTCTGTATTCCTATAAATCATTTTATAATGCTTATATGAAATGCCATTCCAAATGTATTTGATATTTTATTAGTTTCATATTTACTCTGTATTCCTCTAAAACCTTTTGTGATGCTTATTGTGAAATTAGTACTTTGTATTGTGTATATATACTGTCTGGAGCTTTTCTCCCCAGGACTCCATTGACATTGTATTTATTACTGCCGCAGTAGCCTTAGCTATATAGTATTGTATCCTGCCAAGGATATAATGGCCGTCCAGCATCCAAGCCCCATATCTGTCAAGCAGCTTGAGCTGAGCTGACTAAAAGACAGGTTTGGGTGTGAAAACTTCAGAGTTTTACTGCTGCAGAAGAGTACATTCCTCTGAGACTGAGGATCAACTATCAGATTGTGCTCTCCTTTGCTGGCCAAGTTTCTTTGTGGGGAAAAACTTCCTTTTTTCTTAAATGTATTACTTTCCTCTTTAAGAAAGATTTTAAAGCTGGAGTGTTTTAATGGGCTGTCTCAAGACTGTAATGTACTTTTAATTGGATCGTTCATTTTTTCTATCAGTTTAAAAGTAGTGTTAAGTAATTGAAAATATACTTTCTGTGGAGAAATTCTGTTTTTTTCTTTGGTGGTGTTGGCATATTGTTTGAAAGTGATTTTTACTGTGGCTTTTCTGTCAAAAAAAATTTTTTGTGGACTGGTAGTTTTTACTGGAATTTGCAGCTTATCCTTACTGGGAAGGAGACACCATTTTCAGCTTGACCATGGAACAGACTACAGGTCCTACGGTCAACCTTCTTCCAGCCACAAAAAGAAAGTTACACAAACAGCCTTTGCCACCACAGCAGGCTAGTAATTTTCTTCAGCCACATGTGGGTGACTCTTGTGGCCATTTGTTGTACCTCAGACCAGTCATCTTTTAACCCTGACCCCTCCGGTGTAGCACCTATAGCCACTATGGCCTGGGGCTCAGCTACGTCCTCTGGCAGTTGGAGTCTCCTCAGTGGGCAAGGGAGAGCCAGTCTTGTTGGTCCTGGAAGAAGGAACAGGGAAGGCTTTCCTGTTGTCAGAATGCTGTGCCCATCCCTGGGGAAGCAGCTGTTATCATTAGTAACGTGGTTGGCCCCATTTTTTCTTGTCAAAAAGAAACTGAAAACGAAGCTTGTATCTACTCCTCCTCAAATTCATTTAGACAGAAGTAGTTTATTGTGTCTGGATCAGAGTTTAATTCAGGCTGTCGATCCTTTTGGTAAAATAATTTCTGGTAAAAAGAAAAATTCCTCTTTTCCTGAAGAGATTCAAGATTTTGAATCTGAACAAGAAGATGGCAGGGATGGAGTCAGATTTTTTCCCATCAGATTTCTAATTTAAACTCTGAGGAGAGCTTAATTTCTGATTTTCCTTCTGGGGGGTTCTTTTTCTCTAAAACTGTTGCTAGAATGCTGAAACACTGGTTTTCAGTGGTATAATACCTAGATTTCTCAGTCCCACAGAAAATACGGAGTTGTTAAAGGATTTTCCAGAACCTGCACCCATTCTTCCTGTTTTCTCAACTTGAGGATGTGTGTTACTGTCTGCAGTTTTCCTGTTAGCTATCTGACCACGAAAAGGCAGATAGGTTGTATAAAATTCCTCAGACTTTTAACGTTTTTATACACTATTCCTGAGCCTGCAGCTATAGCCGTAGTTGATCCACTGCTGATAAGCTCTTAGTTACTTCCAACCAACTCTTTCTGTTGAGGATATGAAAATTATCGATGGGGGAAAAGTGTACTTTTGCATCTCTTCAGAAATT
Organism: Protopterus annectens; assembly: GCF_019279795.1. NCBI lineage: Eukaryota > Metazoa > Chordata > Ceratodontiformes > Protopteridae > Protopterus > Protopterus annectens. The sequence goes on along the minus strand of NC_056725.1, from coordinate 521,406,764 downwards.
TGAGTTGTCAGCTTTATATGTTAGTTTGTTCTGACAAATTGGAAACATATGAGGAATATTTTATCTGCAGTTTCTTTTTCTGATGAAAAGTCTGTTTTAAATAAGTTTCAGTTTTTGCACAGGTCACTACTCTTTATTTGCAGTGTTTGTATGATTGTGTTAATACTTTAAGGGCTGTGGTCACTGGTACTTTAAGGATATCTGCATGGATGCATTTTTCAGAACCTTCCAGATAATGATACAAATTACATTTTAAATTCTCCCTTGGATAGAGATTTGGTGTTTGGCCCCTGTGCTGCAGATTCGATAAAAAAACTGTAATGAAAGTGGCAAGCTGATCCTGGGAATCACTAAGATTTTTTTCAGCTCTCCTTTTCCAAATTGTCTAAGCGATTTTCTTTCTCCTCTTCCATTTTTGGCAGAAAGCAGAATAATCATTCTCAAAAGAATTCAGGTAAACAGACATTTAGGAAGGAATGGCTAGGAAGTTCCAAAAAAATCTCTAACCTCCCACAATCAAGGACAGCCCAAAATATTTGAATGACTGCAAGAGACCTTGTGACCTACTTTCTCCTTGGTCCCCTTTATCTTCCAGAAATTCATAATCTCCATTTTTCCATTTGGCAACAGATTGCTTCAGGCAAGTGGGTTCTGTGCATCATTCATCAAGGTTAGAAATGCAAGCAGGAGGAAATTCTTCCTTTCCACCGAGTCATTTCTCATCCTGCAGATCAGAGTCTTTTGTTTCCACCTGTTCTTCATCACCTGCTGTCCCAGGAGCTGATAGAACTAGTTCCTCCTCCTGAGGTGGGGAAGGGTTTTTATTCAAGATTGTTCCTACTGTCAAAGGAAGAAAATGTTTGAAGACCTTTTCTGGATCCTTCTTTCCTAAACCTGTTTGTGATGGTGCCCTATTTCAAAAATGTCACTTCACAACATGTTGCGTCTTCTTCCTCTTTCAAGTTTCCTGGTGACACAAGACTTATAAGATGCTTATCACATCCCTATTCATCCAGACTTCAGACTTTTCTTAAGGTTTTGTATGTCTGAATCACATTATCGGTTCTCTGCCTTAACCTTTTGATGATCTACTGCACCAAGAGTGTTCACAATGTGACTAGCTCCAATTATAGCTCATTGCAGGCTACAGGGTATCCACATTTTTCCATATTTAGATGACTTGCTCGTCTTTACAGAGTCTTTTTCAGAGGGTCAGAAATTTTCCTCTTATAGGAGAGATCTCTTACACAAGCTTGGTCCCAAAGGAATAGTCAAAAGTTTTTTTTGACTCCCTTATGCAGGATTCTTTTCCTGGGTGTCAACTAGACTGCACAGGAAAAAAAAAAGTTCCTTATTTAGATCTGTTTTTAAGGTTTTCCACTCAAACTTTGGTAACTGTGAGGGAATACCTCAGGATTTTGGATCTCATGGCATCTTTGATTCTCATGTTACAACTGGCAAGACTCCTATATGAAAAAGATACAGTGCTATCTGAAATCTTTGGTCACAGCATCTATATGCTTTCAAATCCCAGTGTTTGGGTTTGTCAGAAGAGAAATCTTTTGGTAGAGACAACAGATATCCTTAAATACAGGGATCTCCTTTTCCCTCCCTGATCCAAAGCTGTCACCAAAGACGACAGGGCCTTTGCTTTGGGAGCAGTTTCATGGGATAAAAGTGCAAGATGTGTGGGATACCAGTGACATGTGCAAGCACATAAATATAAAAGAAACGCTTGCCCTGATCAAGACACTCAACTCTCTGACTAATTTTCGGTTCCCTGGGCCTCTTCAAGTTATAACAGACAATACCACAGTTATGTGAAGCAACAAACAAGGGGGAACCAAGTCATGCCCCCTTTGCAGACTTAGCCATGTTAGCTTGGGAAATATTTTCACAGAACAATCTTGCTCTACAGGCATCCTACATTCTGTCAGAGTAAAACTGTGCGTCAGACAGGCTGAGCAGGACGAGGGCAGACCTTCTTGAATGGTAACTAGACTAAGGGTGTTCCAAGATTTGATCCATATTTTGGGAGTTCCTCAAGTAGACCTATTTTTCTCTTGTCTGAACAATCACTTGGCAATATTCTGCTCGATGACTCCCAGGTAAGAAGGCCTGGAAGACTGATGCCTTTTCCTGTCCTGTCCCTGTATTCTTTTCCGCCCTTTCCAGTGATATCCAGGATACTTCTGAAGATTCAGAAGGAATCCTCCAAGGTCATTGTGGTGACTCCTTTCTGGCCCAAGCAATGACGATTCTCTCTTCCTTTGAAAATGGTCCGCAACAAATAAGTTTGTAGATTTATACTAAGCCAACGACCACAAGGGTCTTTATAAGCCTAGCTATGCAACCCGACCCAGTTTTATCCCACAGTTCCTTGCACTCCAGTATTATGGGGTATATTAGACGTAGCTAAGGGGGGAGGAGCGTTACTTGGGGATTAATTTACTTCTTGTCGACTTCTGTCAGTCAGAGACATGGGCCCAGACAAGGGGATGAATTGGCAATTTCCCATGTAAAGATATTTTTTTTTTTTAATAGGGTCAGGTATGAACTCTGCTTCACATAGATGGGGAGCTTATTTCATAGCACAGGGATCCATTAAGACACATATTGGTCTCTCCAGCATGTTCTATTTATGTTGCAGGCAAAGTTCAGGTCTTGGATCAAGTGTTTCTGGTGCTTTTTGTTTTGCAGATGTGCAAGAGACACACAAGAGAGGAATCTGAGGACACCTTGTATGCTAAGCATAGATCGCCTCTCAGTAAACTGTAGAAGAGTTAGAGAGAGGGCCTTAAGGCAAACTGTGTAGGATAGGGTATTCATAAACCCTGGATTCTCCTTGAGGAATTTAAGCAGGTGTTCCAACTCTTGGAAGTGCATGATTAGGTGCATGCTAAATGGGGCATTGTACTCCATTGATGGGGGTCTGATAAGGTCTGAGTGGAGTGGTACTATAACTTCCTTGGACCTGGATGCCATACCCTTGCTTATGAGTTGGGCTTCACAGAATGATTTTCTTACTATATTGGCTATGTGTTGGTTGAAGGCCAAATTATTGTCTACATATGTTCCCAGATCCCTAACTATATTGTCATCTCTAAGGGTTGTTTTATTTCTGGAGTAATTAGCTTGGGTGGATGATTTCCCAAAGAGCACTATAATGTATGTCTTCACTTTGAGTTTTAATCTGTGGCTTTGAAAACAGTTATTTGTTTGTGTTAGACCTTCATGTAGGATGTTGCTGTTGTGGGGGGAGTCTATGATGCCTCACAATTTACAATCCTCTGCGAACCTGATGAGCCAGAGGCTTTTGACATTGGCCTTTAGTTCCGAGAAGTAGATGCCAAATGAGAGCAAGCCAAACACCAAGTCATGAGGTACTCTGCTGGTGACCAGTGTCCTGGTCGAGGTGGTCTCGCCAATCCTGAATTCTTGGCTCCTATCTGTGAGCCTTGTTGATAACCTGGTAGACTTCTTTGAGAGTAAGTAGGCAAAATCTCTCTTTCAAGACAAACTAGGATGGGTCTAGTGTCTGTAGGATGCCAGTGTCCTTGTTGATCATTTGTATGATAGTTTGTCCCATGGCTTTGCATATCAGATTTGTCAGACTAATGGGTCTGTAGTTCCTGAAGTCAGTTGATGGTTCACCTTATGAAGAGGGATCACAATTTTGGCCTTCCATTCACCTTGCACGTAACCTGTTATGAAGCTGTAGTTGAAGAGTGTCTCAAGTGATCCTGCTAGGTCTTGTTTTAGGCTGTTTAGAAGGTAACCATGAATATTGTCTGGCCTCATTGAAGCAGTGTTTTTTGCCTTGGCATGTGCCAACAGGGTCTGCTCCCTTTTGACAGTTGGGGGGTATGCTAGAAGGGATTTCACAGGGAGGTGGGGATGAAGTTGGAGCTAAATTTATCAGCCAGTAGATTCACTATGTCACCCTTGTTAGTGAAGGTTGTGCCATTTACCACCGGTTCTGCACACTGCTGAGTGTTACTTTTCAGGTTTTTGACATATCTGTAGAATACCTTGTGATTGTCCTTTGCCTGGGAGGCTCTCCTGAACTTGTAATTGGTTTTGTTAGACCTCTTAGTTTCTTGTTTAGTTGAAAGCTGCTGTCTGTGTGAGAGTTGCTATTTCTGATTTTGACCATGTGCTGCGGTAGCGTTGTTGCCTCACAGTACGACATTGCCCTGTTCGATTCTCAGCTAGAGCGTCTTCTGTGTGGAGACTTGCGTGAATGGGCATACCTTCGTTGAAGGTTGTGCGTCAGGGCTGGCAACTCTGCACGTAAAAATCTACTGCCAGTCATTAGCGGACCGGAGTTCCGCTGTGGCGACCCCTAACCGGGAAAAGCCAAAAGACACAACAACAACCATGACATCTTTTCTTTGGTTATGTAGCAGGTTATGGTAAGGATTCCACCAGTGGGGTTTATTTTTAGTGTTAGATCTGGGCTTATTTTGGGTAGGTGCGGCGGCCTCAGTGCAGCCATTTATATGTTTGGACAGTGTTTCTGTAAATAATTCTGCATAGGTAGTGGTCTCTTTGGGGTTTGGAGGAGCAGTGAATTTTGACAAACTGTCACTTAATAGGATGTAATTTGCTTTAGAATAGTTCCTAATTGTCTGTTACAGTTGTTTTTTATTTTGAGAGGAAACTACTTTGTGGTCCGACTTCACCAATGAGGAAGAGGACATCACACTGTATGGGGGGTGCAACACTCTCCCATGTTTATTAGCACTAGGTCCAATATGTTTGATCCTCTGGTTGAAGTGCACACTGTCTGGTCCAGGTGTTTGTGTTGATAAAGTCCGGGAAACGTTGTACCTGTGAGCTAGAGGCCATGTATGTTCCCTGTCTGTAGAGGGTAAAGTCTACAATGTATAGCGTATTTGGTTGGATGATGAGTGCCTCTAGTGGGTTTGGGTAAATGTGAGCTTTGTGGGTCATAGAGAGCAACCTGTAGTTGGCCAGGACATGGTAAGGAACCTTGTCTATGGAAACTTGAAAGTGAATGACCTCCAGGGCATCATCCTGTTTAACCAACCTGTAGTTATATCTGTTGCTAATGTGGATTGAAACACCTCCACTTTTAGTCCCTGCCTGTGGTGCTGTTGGTCTAAATGTGTGGAAGGCACTGTAGCCTTCCACTGCTGGAGCACTTTCTGTGGCTTTAAACCACGTCTCTGTGACAGCACAGATGTCTTCATTCTCCAGCGTGAGGAAAGCTTATAGGGTGTAGAGTTTCTTGTTTAGGCTCTGAACATTGAGCAATAACATATTAAGGTTGCTTTTTTTTTGCTTGTTTTTTGGTATGTTGGTAGTTTTGTTATTTTGACATTGGAAAATAGCAAGTACGTCCACCAAGAGACTAGAAGAAACAGAAAAATATTTTATTAATCAAATGAGTTAAAACACCAAGTTATCATGTAGTTTTTCATCTGACACAGACAACAGACTTCTTCAGAACTAAATACACTGCCAAAACTAGCATTTATATACATGGCTAATAATTTTTCTGGTTTTACGTCTTCTGGCTTCCTTTCTGGAGCTGGTCATATCTGCTGCTCATCTCTTGATGGATATATTTGCTATTTTACAAGTTTTTTGTGGTTTGGACGCCACCATTCTTGTTTTTATTTTGACATTGACTAAAAAAAGGCTCTAAGGAGGTGGATAAAGTTGTAGCCAGTATCTGAATGCCTGAAGGGAGTGGGGGGGGGGACAAGTGAAAACCATCCTTAGCAAAGCAGCATGGTCTATTAATTATGTTCTCCCATGCTTGTGGATATTGGCTTCTCACGTGACACCAGAAACTAAGCCAGATATTAAAATCGGTCATTTTCTGTTCATACTGTGGCATCATCCTTGGTGAAGATGGAATGTTTCTTAGTGCAAGGCACGTACTTGTCTAGGACACGTATTCAGAGAGATCTGTAGTGCCTCTCTTCATATACTGTACTGATGTACATCCCAGGTCGTTTATACCCACATTGACTATGACAGAATTATATTGGTACTTGTGTAGTGACTTGAGTGCGTGGTTAGTGTTGCGGATCCTTACTCCAGATAGGCAACTAATGGTTATCTTGTCCAGCCTGGTGAGAGGAGCATCTGTGTGTCATACAGTAGAATCCCCTATGATGAGTACTAGGTAAAGTGTTTGCTTGCCTTATGGGCTTTGTTCTTTGGGGATAATTAGGTATAGGTTTATGTGTGATGATGGGTATTGCTTTTGATGTGTGCTTTAGTGGTTGCTGAGAGTAGGTGTTGCCATTTGATGGTTTAAGATTTCTTTGAGTTATACAGATGTTTCTTTTAAATTACCTTAGCATAAGGAGATGTGTGTGTGTGTGTATGCTGAGCAGTATGTGTGAAGGATGTAGTGTGTGTGTTCTTGATAACCTTATTTGTAAGCAAGATTTTTGCCTCCAAGGAAGTTATGTATACACATCTCTCGTGTACTGTGCTAGTTTATTTAAGGGTTGAAAGGTTGTCTGAGTACATGAGACAATTGCTACATTGTCTCAGGATGCTAATATCTACCAAACTGGTGACAGAGACATTAAGAAATTGCAAATCCACATTGTCAGGACCTGTATTTAGGGTTGGGCTATTATGGGTTAGGGACTTGGTTTTACATGGGTCACCTGAGTGGTGTCTAGGGTTAAGGCTAATTAGATGGTGCTATGATCTGATATTGCCTTACCCTCTGGCCAATAAATGACTACATTTTAAGGTCCCAGGATTGCTTCCCAACTGAGAGAGACCAGGTAAATGCCTTCGGCCACAAGATAGATGATCCTGGAACTTCTTAATGTAAAAGCACAACAAAAGTAGCACTCAAGTGAGTGCAGATTAACACCAAACAGCTAAGTCCATTATAAGACTTCTAGTTGATGAAACAGTTTCACTTTTTAAGCCTCCCTATCTGTTTCCCAAATTGGACTGACGAGGCTATTTTACTACTGCCACTAGAATAGCAGTCCCAGTCTTCTTAATGTAAAAATGTACTTGGTTTGCCAAAAGTGAAGTTACCAGCTAGCTACAAGTAATTGTCCCTTTAAGCCCCCTTGTGTGTTTCCCAACTCTGATAGACTGGGCTACCTTTCTTTTCCCACTAGAATTGTAGTGCCAGCCTTTTTAATGTAAAAACATGCTTTTTAGTTAGCCAAAAGTACAAAGTTATCTGAAACAAATCACATAACTAACTACAAGTAATTACTACTTTAAGCCTCTATGTGTGTTTTCCAACTCTGACAAGCTAGGCTACATTTCTACTCCCACTGGAATTGCAGTCTGTCTTCTTAATGTGAACACACACTTTAGTTGGCCAGAAGTGAAAAGAAACTAATCTAACAACTAGCTACAAGCAATTAAAAGAAGATTTGAAGGCAGACAAGCCAGCATTGAGGAACATGCACACACATTATGGCAATTTCAAAGTGCATTAACAGTGTAAGGAAGGGACTTCCCAGTTTCATCTTTCTGTAACCAATAAGATGAGCAGAGGAGATGAGACTGGGAGGAGTTTTTAGGGCCAGGTGTAAAAAAGAGACTAGAGCAGCTTTCAAGGCAAGATGCACAGTAGGGGCAGGTAGCTCAAAAGCCTGACAGTATAAAAGTCCGACAGGAATAAAATGGGTTGGTGGGGACCAAATTCAGAAGAGAGCTAGTAAAAATGCAATCAATTCCAACAAATTTCTTCACAGAATGAATCTATTCTCACAAGATCAAGGGTGTTTGATGCACCCCAACCCCAATCAACTTCAGCTGACTGCTTGGATGATAGGGTCTTGATTCCCTTTAGGCACCTATTTACTGAAGACATGCAGCAGGTACTAAGGGAGGCAAGAAAGCCTGCTACTAGAAAATCATATGTTAGCAAATGGAAAAGGTTTCTAGTTGGTGCCGACAACATTACCATCACCCTTTCAGGCATAGTCTTCCTCTGGATTACAGTATTTGTGCGAGTTACTATCCTGTGACCTTTCTTACTCTTCCATCAAGCTTAATTTATTGGCCATTTCAGTGCATCTGCCCATGGATCATCCTCTTTCAATGCATTCTCATGTCAAAATATTGTTAAGGGTTTGCTTAAGAGGCATCCAAGAAAACTGGTGGACCCTCCTTGGGATCTTAATTTTGTGTTTGAGAAGCTAACACTTGGTTCCTTTGAACTCTGTCTGACTTAAGGTTAACATTGAAAACTGTTTTACTGATTGCTCTGACCTTTGCAAGAAAAGCATCTGCACTCCAAGCTGTAATGATGAGTCAACCCTATCTTGTTTACCACAGAGACATGGTTTCTTTGAGAACTAATCCTTCTTTTATGCCTACAACTGTATCCAACTTTACTGTAAGCCAAACTATCCATCTCCCCATTTTCCTGAACCTAAAAATGTGGGAGAAAGGATACTCCATACCTTGGACGTCCACAGACAACTCGGGTACTGTCTTGACAGAACTAAATCTTTCAGATCTTTGGATCATTTATTCATTTCTTGTCAAGGTAAGAAGGGACAGCCTGTACCAAAACGGACCATTTCCAAGTGGTTGTCTCAGGCTGTTACCGTTTGCTGTACTTACCATAAAACTATTCCAGGCAGGGTCAAAGTCCACTCTACCAGGGCCTTGACATCATCTATGGCTTTTTGGAAAGGGGTGGATTCTAGAAGTATTCTAGAAGCAGCAACTTGGTCCTCTGTATATACATTTACAAGGCATTACAAGCTTGATACCTTCTCTAGGTCTAGACCAGGCTTTGCTAGGAGCATTCTCTAGGAGCTTCAGGACCCTTCCACCTCCCAGATGTAATAAGCTAGGGTAAACTGCCCATATAGCTAAGGTTACTGTAGTAGTGATCACTATGATGAATATAGTACTGTTGTGTAACTAAACTTACCACATTAGATGTTTGAATGATCACTGATGCAGGAGCCACTCCCACCTTCCATTCCCCTTGTTTTATGGTGTGTTTGTCATGGTGTGCACATTTATTTTTTGTTGCTCCTAACATTTTCCTTTCAGGGCTTTAGCCTCCCTATCTCTCTCTCTCTCAGGGCTTTAGCCTCCCTATCTCTCTCTCTCTCTCTCTCTCTCTGTCTCTCTGTCTCTCTGTCTCTCTGTCTGTCTCTCTCTACTTAAACTGCTTTTTTTTCCAGATACAGGATTTCTGTTTAGATTTTTTGATTCACCTGTACACTTTCTTGTTCACCCTTCGTCTTGTTCCTCATTGTGCTTCTTAATTGATTGATGGCTACACCCCTGTAGACCCAGATTCTGTTCTTTTTACTTCTGTCATTTACTTCAGAAATTGTGAAAACAGTTTCACAATTCTAATTGCCAAGGGAATGCCTTATCTGCAGCCCTTTCCTCCTGAGGTGGTGAGGGCTAGGTGCAGAATATTTACCTTTTCTTTCCACATTTCTGTTGCCAGAAGTCATTGAGTAGCGCATATTTCTTTTATGTTGTACAAGATGGCTAGTGGAAGGGTACGCCTTTCATACAGTACAAGCAACAAGTTTGCTGTCTGAAGTGTTGCTTACCCTTAGTGGTTTATGTTTAATTTCCTTTATACCATTTCTGCTTTGAATGCTGAGGTCTTCTGTAGTTTTGTGGCGTCCATGCAGGTCGGCAGCAAAAATTTAGAGTTCCTTAAGGTGGAAGTCCTATGTCTCATTTGGTTACTACAATTGAGAATTTTTTTTATCCCCAAATGACTTTGAGACAAATGAGCAGTGTCAGATTTTCATCTTTTGTAGACGTTACCTTGGTAACTCGGCACGTAAAAATCCACTGCCAATCATTAGCGGACCGGAGTTCCGCTGTGGCGACCCCTAACCGGGAAAAGCCGAAAGACGCAACAACCTTGGTAGGTCTCTAGTGTGTGATCACATCTGTATGCACTAAAGCAGAGAGCTAAAATTAATTTGAATACAAATCTCACAGAAACCAAAGTCAACAAATAAATATAAATACTTTTGCAGAGTGGCAAGCCCACCTCCTCACCTTGCCCATTTTAAGTTATTTATTCTAATTCCAAGGTTGTACTAACTTGAGGAAAGGGGAAAGCAATACATTTCTCCGTATTCTGGGGATGTTCTTCGTGTTTCACTGTTGCAGTCATCACATTTGGGTTATCTGCTTGCAGTAGCCCTCAGTCGGCCTGATTATCAAAGTCTTGGGTCCTGCGTCGGTTGCTGTGTCATCTTCTGTGACGTCAGGTAGTCAGGAATATAAAGCATGCAGCCAACGCCATTACATCAGTCTTTCTTGCCGTGCGGTGCCCAAAACAGAAGCAGTTTGCAAGTGCCAGTCGGCCAACTCCTGAAATTTTCGTTTTTGAGTTTCAGAACCGAAGTCTTCAACTAAAGCTAAGTACCCCATTGGGGAAACTTTTTCTTGCTCTAAACCGATGTCAGTAAAAGTCAATAATTGTATTTCTTGTGGAAAGCAAATACCTCATAAAGATTTTCATTCGTACTGTATTCCTTCCGTAGGCCCTGACCACGACGTATCTTGCTGTCAGTTTTGTGCCTTATTTAAGCAACAAACTATCCATCGTCTGTATATTAACGCTTCTAAATAGTTTGGTACTCGGTTCAATTATCCAGGTATGTCTTCGGTAAGCCATCGACTTCCAACATTCTGAAAAAACGCAAAGATAAAAAAAGGCTGCCTTGGTCCAAAGCTGCCAACGATGCTTCTCCTAAGCCAGTTGCCAGTTCGCCGGTACTCAGTGAGGTGCTTTTGCAGACCCTGATACCCGCTACTTCAGATTCGCAGGCCTCTCCTGAGCCCCATTTGGAGTCCAGTATGCTGCGAGATGCTTCAACTGTGGAACCTGCAGATGTCTCTACCTTGGATGGGTCCGGAGCCTCTGTGCAGGCACCGGCTTCTGAGGGTGTATTCAGGCCTACTGACTTGCATATTAAACCGACGCCATCTTTTTCTTCAAGGCCTAAAACTCGAACCATGCCTAGAAAACCGATGCCCAGACCGCATGGTCAGGTCTCTATGCCTAAAAAACAAATGATAAGAATGGCTGAAGACCTTATTACTTTAATCAGGGGAAGCCACTCTTCCCCTTCTAAGAGAACTAGGACTGAATGTGCTTACTTCTGACCAGGATTCTGAAATTTCTGTTTCCTCTGATGACCAGGATTTACCCTTATCTACCTATGAGGATTCTGATGCAGAGGACTCTATTCCCTTTGCCCCCCCCCCCCCAGAGGATTTCTCTTTTGGTGAAACCTTGCATACTCTTAGGGAGCATTTCCGCTGGGAATGCCAGGATTATTCTGATTCTAAAAAGGCTTAGGGATTTCTTACTCCTGCCTCAACACAGTCCTTTAGCCATACCTCCTGTACTGGATATTGTTGATGATGCCTTTTCCAAATCTAGCTTGGCCCCTGACTCTTTACCTCCTGCTCCCAGAAAACCTGATAGATATTACAGGGCTTCTGACTCTCACAAGTTCCTTTTTAAAAATCCTACTGCAGATCCTGAGACCATTTCACAGGCACCCAAGGGCATTAAAGCTATTACTGCCAAAAATCCTACCCCCTCTGACAGAGACTCCAAGGTGCTGGATAGATTGGGTAAGAAGGTATACACTTCTGCTACCTTGGCCATTAGGGCCTTAAACAGTCAGTTTCATATATTGAAGTATCAGCAACATATTATAGGATTGCTTAAACAGAAAATGATGTTGATTCCTGACTGTGCTGAAAATAAGGATTTACAGGATTTAATGCATTCTGCTGAACAAGTTGGAAAACATACTTTGCAATGTGGGTTTGAGTCACTAGAGGCATCTTGCAGGGCTGCTGTCACTGGGTCTGTACTTAGAAGGCATGCTTGGCTTAAGGAGCAATCTTTGCCAGATCATGTTAAAGCTAAATTGCTGGATGCTCCCTAAAATCAGGACCGCCTGTTTGGCAACAAAGCAGAAGAAGCTCTTAAAAAGATGGAGGAAAAAGCTAAATCTATGCAAACTGTTAAATATTTCCTACAAGTACAGCCTCCAAGATTTAGTAGGCATTGGCCCTCTAAGAATTGGTCCTTTCCTGTCTCTTCCAGGCCTTCTCAGTCCAAACCCAGAACCAGCAGAACACCCAGGTTTCAGTCCCAGGGTACGCACAGGACTAAGCAGTGGGGGGCTCCCACTTCCAAATCAGGGAGTAGTAAGACTCCCCCTATGGTAAGCTGTCTCAATGACTTAACTTTAAAACTTCCAAGCACTTCTCAACTGACTGCTCCTTTAGGGGGAAAGATTGCTCTGCAGGCCAAAAACTGGGAACTCATTACCCAGAACAAATGGGTTTTAAATATAGTTTCCCAAGAATACAGATTTCACTTCCACACTTATCCAACCCCAAACAGTTGGCCAGATCTAACCCCAAATCAGTGGGCAGAGGCTCAAAAGCAAGTACTCTCTCTCTTAAGCGTAAAGGCTATTCAAACTGTACCAGAAGAGGAAAAGGGACAAGGTTTCTACTCCAGACGTTTCCTGGTACCCAGAAAAGACAATTCATGGCGTCCTGTCCTGGACCTTTCTATCTTAAACACCTTTTTGGTGATTCCAAAATTCAAGATGCTAACTCTTCACCAGTTGCTTCCTATGCTAGCCAAAGATGCCTGGTTGGCAACACTGGATTTAAAGGAAGCCTACCTGCACATGCCAATCAGGAAATCTTGCAGAAGATACCTACGCTTCAAAGCAGGCTACATGCACTGTCAGTTATCTGCACTGCTCTTTGGCTTACCTACTGCACCCAGGGTATTCACAAAGTGCCTAGCTCCAATCATTGCATTTTGCAGGCAAAGAAATATTAAAATATACCCATACCTGGACGATTGTCTAATTCAGGCAGAAAGCCAGGGCATACTCTTGAATCATCTGGCATTTGTACATAAGGTGCTAACTTGTCTAGGGTACACCATAAACGAAAGTAAATCACATCTGGTAACCTGTCAACAAATTATATTCCTGGGAGCAAGCTTGAACACAACTTCCCAGATGGCTTTCCTCACACCAGAGAAACAAATTCATTTAACAACTTACTTCAAATTGATGGCTACAAAGACCCTGCTATCTACAAGGCAAATACTGCAAGCCTTGGGGTTCATGGCCTCCTGCATTCTACTAATTCCATATGCAAGACTGCATGAGGAAACTACAATGGTATCTAAAAAGTCTGTGGTGTCAACATTCTCAGGACCTAGAAGCTATGATTCCTATCATACCTTGCCTATGGTTAGAGTTCCTTTGGTGGGCAGAGGCCTGCCACCAAAACAAGGGACTACCATTCTCTCTACCCCCTGCCGCCCAAACCCTAACAACAGACCCATCAGACTATGCATGAGGGGCTCACCTGGCAGGGAAGTGCATTCAGGGCAAATGGAACCCAAGTCAAATGCACCTGCATATCAATCAAAAAGAAATGTTAGCTGTACGGAATGCTCTGTCAGCCTTCAAGGACCACATTCTTCCAGGACAATTAATGGTAAAGACTGACAATACCACTGTTATGTATAAACAAGCAGGGGGGTACCCATTCTTACCCCCTCTGCAGACTAGCCATGGCTCTGTGGAACACAGCCTTGAGCTACCAAGTGCATCTGCAGGCTCAATTCCTGCCAGGAAAACTAAATACACTGGCAGACTAACTAAGCAGAAATCTCATGGACCCACACGAGTGGAAACTGGAACCAAAGACTTTCAACATGTTGATAAACAAATAGGGGAGCCCAGATATAGACCTGTTTGCCTCCCCCCAGAACTACCAGTTGGACTAATTCTGCACAAGGACTCCCCACAAACAAGCTTGGAAAGTGGATGCTCTGTCCTTCAGCTGGAAAAATCTATCAGTTTATGCCTTTCCCCCCTCTGCCTCTCCTCTCCAAAGTACTACTAAAGATCAAACAGGACAAACCAAGGACGATACTGATTGCACCAGACTGGCCACACCAACACTGGTACCCCCTCTTGCACAGTGTGTCACTGCTGGCTCCATGGCACCTGCCTCAGAACCCTACCCTGCTGTCACAGCAGAAGAGCCAGATTCTACACCTTCCGCTTCAAACCCTAAACCTGGCAGCCTGGCTAATTACCTAATCTCTCCGTTACCATCCCTCAGTAAACAAGTGTTGGATGTCATTTTGGAGACAAGGAGGCCTAGTACTAGAAATTCTTATGCTGAAAAATGGAAAAGATTCTGTGCCTGGAACCAAACTCAAGGGATGGGCACAGCAGAGCCCAACTTAGTCGTCAATACTTAACTGAGATGCTTCACAAGGGCCTTTATTTTTCCTCCATCAAAATTCACGCCTCAGCCATTTCAGCTCATTACAACACAGAACCACCCCTCTTCTCTCATCCACTGCTTAAGCAGTTCCTCAGAGGGGCAAAAAACTTAAGACCACCCAGGAGAGCTCCAACTCCAGCCTGGGACCTTAACTTTGTATTGGAAAACTCACTCTTCCTCCTTTTGAGCCAGCTGCAAGTGCAGAGTTAAAATTCCTTTCTTGGAAAGCAGCCTTCCTTTTAGCAATCCCTTCAGCAAGAAGAGTATCTGAATTACAGGCCCTCATGGCAGTGGAGCCTTTCATCATCTTTCATGCTGACAGGGCGTCCCTTAGGACCAATCCCTCTTTTATGCCCAAGGTGGTATCCAGTGTGGCTCTTAATCAGTCCATTCATTAGCCAGCCTTCTTTTCTAATCCACAGAACAAAGGGGAACGCACACTGCACACCTTAGATGTGCACAGACAACTTGGATTTTACTTGGACAAGACTAAACCTCAAAGGAAATCTGAACAACTGCTGGTGGCATTTGCTGCAGTGGCAAAGGGGAATGCTATTTCAAAGCAAACCATTTCTAAATGGATAAGCCATTGCATTCATTTCTGCTATAAGCACCATGGAAAAGCTATCCCACAGGGGATTAGACCCCATTCAACCAGGACTGCATCTACCTCTACAGCCTTTCTCAGAGGTGTCCTTACCAGGGGCATCCTAGAAGCTGCTACCTGGAGTTCTGTACATACTGTCACCAACCATTACCATTTGCCAATTTTCTATAAATCCAGAGCTGGTTTTGCCACTGCAGTCTTGTAGGGCCTTATAGCTGGTCCTAATGCTATCTAAATTCCTCCTCCCATCCTTAGCTTTGGGAATCTACGCAAATGTGATGACTGCAACAGAGAAACTTGATGAACATAGTACAGTTGTGTACACTTACCATAAATGTAGACGTTCGAGTGAATTTACTGTTGTAGTCCTGGTTACCCTCCCTCCAGCCCCCTGACGTTTGGCTATACTTCTACTTTCCTTTACTATGCTTAAAAGCTTTTTGATGTATTTGCTTTTTTGTTGGAGGTTTACCATTGTATATATGTATATATATATATATATATATATATATATATATATGTGTGTATGTATGTATTATGTATATGTGTGTGTGTGTGTGTGTGTGTGTGTGTGTGTGTATATATATATATATATATATATATATATATATATATATATATATATATATTGCTTCCCATTAGGGGGGCACCTGACATCTGGGGCATGAAAAACTGTTGTAATGGTGTCAGGTGCATGCTCTATACCCCTGACTACTCAGCGTCATGGAAGATGAGACAGCAACCGACGCAGGACCCAAGACTTTGATAATCAGGCCAACTGAGGGCTACTGCAAGCAGATAACCCAAATGTGATGACTGCAACAGTGAATACACTCGAACATCTACATTTATGTTAAGTGTACACAACTGTACTTTTTGCAGCCAGCCAGTTCTTTACCTAAATGTTTAGATATCCATGTTTAAATATGACAAGTCTGTTTTATAAAAAAAAACAAAGCAAAGCCACAAAGACTGGCAACACAAATGGATTATAGATTAACCAGTTGTCTTTTGAATTTTATATAAAACAGTGTTGAAATTGTTGATTTACATGATAAAGGTGCTTGCTTATTGCATTCAGCCTCCACAAGTATATGTTAACTTGAAAGTGCAGTTAAACTGTTTTACAGAACCATGCTTGTTTTTTTAGTATGAGTACCGAGTCAAAACGTATTAAAAAGGATGTTTGTCTCTCCCTTCTTTTTTGCTATAGGCAATGGGTTTGTATCTTCCAGAACCACCAGTTGATTCTGAAGAAGAAGATGATGAGAAGTTGGGAGGAGCTAAAGCTTGGAATAACAGAAATTCAATTCCTATGGACCCAGGTAAAGTTCTACATAGATCAGCAAGTTAGTTTTGGTTTGTATGGCTAACATGTAGTAGAGGCACATTTTGGAGGCTGCATGTTAAACCTAAGAATTGTATAATTTTGTGAACACTGTTATACCATAGATTTAACTGAATTAAAAACTGTGATGTTCATTAAAAAGTTAAACATTGGCCTTGGGATCTGCATGCATTTCCATTTGTAACTGGGATGAATGTAGGTGATGAAGCCTAATCCTTTTATTATGAGAGGGATGGATAGAATGGGAGAACTGGAACATATCCACATCTGAGAAGTTGCTTATGTTACTTCATAATATCAACACAGATTTCATTGCATGTTTTATTTCCATGCTTTATCATCACAGTATTTTAAGTAGAGCTTCTGGTTCTCCCAGCACTTCTGCATTATTTACTGCCTCGCTTGTTTCCTGTCATGCCCTGCGTGGTCCCTGATTGAGTGCGGGTTCTGAGCACCTCTGGGTTCAGTCTTATTGTTCAGATTAACTACTGTTTCTGATCTCGGTGGACATTATCCTTATCTGCTTAGTCCCTAATGCCCCACGTCCACACCAGGTCTACTAGCCATCCTCCTACCCCTGGATTACTTCAGTATTATTGATTCTGGTTGTAGATTTTGAGGCATCCTGGGGGCTCAGCCTTCTGTGCTTCTTTCGAGAGGCGGTTCTTTTAGTATGCAATTTAATATTAATATTTTGTAGTTTTCTCTCAATATGCCCTTTTACAGACTCTACCCAGCTTTCCCAATGAACACAGTGTGGAATCTGTTAAACACAAATATCAGCAAAATAATTTTACTCTTTTATATGTAATATGATGCATTGCTCTCTGTTACAAGTAATCCTGTTTTTGTATGTATCAATTTTCTGGTATTGTATATCCAAGTTATGCTG
>NC_056725.1:521384598-521387098 GCF_019279795.1 Protopterus annectens | reverse complement strand
GTACCATCACAACCTCAAATCATACACATAAACACACAAAGACATACTCGTGGCTCTGATCAAAAATCTACCAAAACAGCAGAGGCCACCAAAGCAGACACCCAAACAACCACCACCTCAGAACACAACACCTGCAACACATAGACCTCACAGTCAGAGTGTCAAACAGTCACAGCCCTTAAGGCCAAACACAATGCCAGACACACTAGTCATTGGTGACTCCATAGTCAGACACACTGGCGTCCCGCTCACCAGACTGAGTAAGGAGAAGGTCACAGTAAGCTGCCTGTCGGGCGCTAGAATCCGCCACATAGCAAGCACTCAGGTCTCTCAACAGCAGGTACAAATATGACTCAGTCATTGTCCACGCTGGTGTAAGCTTGACCTGAGGCGTACCTCCTTGGACTACATGAAAAGAGACATTGAGGAGCTCTCTGATTATGTAGCCCAGGCAGGTATGACCCTGACCTTGAGCAGTATCCTACCTTCACCAAGAATGATGCCACAATACAGAGATAAGATGATCAGCTTTAACAATTGGCTTAAACTCTGGTGTCATTCAAAGGGGATCAATGTCTGTCTGCCTGGGATGACATGCTGGACAAGCCACGCTGCTTCGAGGGCGGCTTGCACCTGTCACCCTGGGATTCGGATATTGGCAAAGGCTCTTGCCACCCCATAGTGCCTTTTTAGGCAAGGCTCAAATTCTAAACCTACCACCCTAGAACACAAAAAGGAAAAAAACTAAGGGTAATGCTGCTCAATGCCAGAAGTCTAAATCTCAAAATGCTGCACTCGAGGCCCTTCTCAGTATGGAGAACATCGATGTCTGTGCAGTGACAGAAACCTGGTTCAAGGCTCCTGAGAGCACCCCAGCACTATCAGGTTTTACCTCTTATCATGCGTTCCGGCCCCAAAATCCGGACAATACCAAGAAAGGAGGGTATCCATATTCATCAAAGACACCCACACCTCAAGACTGGTGGCAGCATACGATGCATCGGAGACCATCCAGGTGCAATTAACCATAGGCAAGACTGCTCTGCAAATTGTAGCATGTTACAGGCCACCCTCACAAACTCAGGAACCTCACATGGCCTTCCTGAAAACACTAGAGGGATAAATGTATCACCAAACACCATCATACTAGGTGACTTCAATTACCCTAATATAGACTGGGAACACTACTCAAGCCCAAACACCCTAGCCCAAAAGTTCCTGGAATTCATAAACTCAAATGCCATGGAACAACTAGTCACCATCCCACAAGAGGAGAAAACATACTTGATCTCATCATCACGAACATGGGAGCACAATGTTCAACACCGGAGTATACCCCTCACTGGTGAGATCAGATCACAAACTAATCTCGCTGGAGGTCCTCATCCCACCCCACCTGAAATAAAAAGACCACAGTAAAGAACTTCTCGAAAGCCGACTTCACACTTCTAAAGACTAGTGTGGTCTCCTTTAAGGCCCCGAGCCGGCGGAAAACAGTACTCAAGCAGCTGAATCACTTACAAATGCCTTCTACCAGCACCTGCAGGACTGCATGGATAAGGCAATCCCAAACAAAACAAAGACTCTTTGTACCAAAGGCAAGCGTCCAGTCTGGTGGACCCCAGCCATAAACAAACTCTACAACAAAGGAGGAAGCTACTACAAGATAGAGCAAAATCCTTAAAAGGTAAGACACCCTTGATCACTATAAGTAAAAACTAAGAGCTCTCATAAAATCATCCAAAGCAAATTTTGAGAGAAAAATAGCTAAAGACTCAAAAGACAATCATAAGGCCTTCTTTAGCTATGTTAGAAACCTGGGAGGAAACTCCCAGATATGCTCAGAACTAGTTCAAAATGATGTGAAGATTACTGATCCTACAGACATTGCCAACATACTGGCTGACAGGTTCAGTGCAAACGTCTCCCCTCCCCAAAGGAGAGATATCTATACCAGCGATTGCAGCCCCCAAACATCTCCAAGCCCAAGTGAGAACTGCTCTCTCCAAAGCAAAAACACAGCATCCATGGGACCTGATGGTGTCCCCGGCTGTGTGCTCCACGAACTCAATGAGGAATTAAACCCACAGCTAGGACAGCTGTTTAATCATAGTCTTACCTCTGGATACGTACCCAGGGTGTGGCGCACTGCAACTGTGGTCCCACTTCACAAAGGCGGTGCCTCCACCGACCCTGGAAATTACCGGCCCATTAGCTTGACAAGCCTTATCTGCAAAGCCATGGAGAGGATCATAATGGACCTCATAAATAAAGACATAGGAATTTGCATACTTTGGATCCATCCCCGATTGGCACTTTCAAAGGTAGATCATGCCCTCTCAACATGGTTGACTTTTGAAACAGTCACCAAAGCCATTGATGAGGAAAGGCAGTCCATACAGCCTACCTCGATCTGGCGAAGGCCTTGATACAATACCCCACTCGGGTATCATTGAAAAACTCATCAGCTTAAATGTTAACCCATACATCACAAGATGGG
>NC_056725.1:521324598-521364598 GCF_019279795.1 Protopterus annectens | reverse complement strand
TGCACGTACAACCGAAGGGACGGCCATGGCAGCAGATACAGACATTGCCATTAGACATCACGCTTGGATGTGCTTATGTGACTTTGCAGACCCTTTCAAGCCTCGTCATCGCTCCCATTTATGTTACCTTGTTGTTTGGCCCAAAAGTCAGACACATAAGCCAGGTGTGAGAAGTATGAAAAGACCCTTTCTGCTGTGGGAGTATGTTTTTCCATCCCTCAACGACCTTACTCCAGGAATCAGAGGAGTGGAAAGATGTGGCTTAGGAAGTCACAAGGGTATTTTCAGGACACAGTTTTCTTCCTGGGGCAGAGGGGGCCTGAGTAACCAGGGTTCCAGGGATTGTTTCTCTGTTCAACCCTACCAGCTCTCCTGAGCAGCGGCCTGATTGCTTGCTTCTGGAGACAGTCGGGGCAAAGATTTTCTCTGCACCATTTAGCCTGGCACACAATAATGTCAGATTCCTGGGTGCAGACAACAATTATCAGAGGCTAAAAAACATCCACCACCACTCTGCGAAGGAAATGAGCAACTTTAATCAAAATAAAACGTTAAAAACTGAAAAATGGTAAGCACTTTCACAACTTCACATTGCTTCTTCAGTCCATTAAAAAATGCATCAAAACAACAGTCTTAAATGGTTAAAACAATTTACCTGATTTTGTATTTAAGAACAAGAGCTCCCTCAAACGAGTGTTGTGCTATGGACCAAAAGCACGCCATGCTGAGATGATATTTCAAGGTACCACTGGCTGTGAGAAATGTAATTTTTGTCAGTTTATTGATACCAATAATGTGTTTGGACATCCAGTTATAGTGAGACAGTACACATTCAGAGTCAGTGCCAAATGTCAGACGAAAAATGTAGTGTACTTAGCTAGTTGTGTAGCATGCCCACATTTCTATGTAGGGAAGACTAATAGAATGTTTTCTGAGAGATTCAGGGAGCATTTGAGGAATATTACACAAGTTGACATCAGTAATTCCCTGGCTAAGCATGTGGACAAAGAAGGGAGTGATCACAGTTTTCAGTTTATGGTAATTGAAATAGTCTTTGAAGTCACCAGACACTGTGATATTTTGAATAAGACTCAGAACAGGGAGTTGTCATGGATTTTACATCTCCAGGCAGACAAAAGGTTTGACCTCAATGGCAAAGTTTCGTTGAAACCTGCCTTGAGAGCTAGAGAGATACGTAGGAAATGAATGAGGTCATGCAATTTTTCTGACCTGGTGCGTGTGTAATATATGTGCTAATTAGTTATGGTTGCTTACTAGGAGGTGAGATTTCACTGTGGTAATCTATATCATTGAAGTTAGTAGCAGACCAGATCAATGTGACAGTTCTGATAGTGAATGCTTTCTTTATGTTCCTCTGTTTTTTGAGATTCTGTGATGTTGGACTCATCTCAGACTCCTTTTGTATTGAGTGCTGTTGATTGATGATTTTTGCTATTGCAGAGTTATTAGCGCTGTATGGCATTATGTTCCCTAAGGGATGAAGCTGAGGTGATTATTACATAGTTTTGGTGACACTGGTAACTTTCAGTGAATATCCACGCAGTTGTTATCCAATTGGTGGTTTTTGATATTGTAGAGTTGCAATAGGCTGAATTATGATCAGCTACTGACACTATGTTTGATTTATTTTACTGTAAGTTACCCATGTGGGGTGTTTTATAGTGGGGCAGAAACTGTTTATGCAACTGTTAGTATAATACGTGATCTGATGTTAATTTTCTTTCCATTCGTCACTGATGGGTTCGGTTCTGAGCCTTCGGAACAGAGTCGGCCTAATACCAAGCCCGCACCAACCAAAAACTCTCAAGCCAAGCTTCTACCCCCAATACCCTTCTCCCTGTTACCCCAGATGTCGTTTGCCACGTACCCGTAAAGCTGCGTTTCAGCCGAGCACTCAGCTAAGTGGATACTTTCTGATATCTTGTAGAAAAATGTCTTTTTCTTGTCTTTTGTGACTTATATTCATTAATCTTTATATTTACAGTTAGATTTACACCTTTTTCACTTCTACTGCTACCCATTTGGTAATCTTTTAAGTACCATTGGTGGTACGGCCTTTTGTCTTTACCCTTGTGGTATTCCTTGAATACCATCGCTGTTATTTCTTCTTTCCTTCCATTTTTCTGTCTAGTTTTGTGTTTTTGACTCTTTGGATAGAGGCGGTCTCTCTCAAGACTTTGATTGTTGCATTTAACTTTTCATGGTGTATGATGAAAAGGGTACATCAAGCATTGTTGTTCGTGTAATGGTAAACTTCTGAATAGTGACTCTCCCAATGATTTTGTTTGTTGCTTGGGGATGCCCCATCTTTCAGTGCAACCTCCCTACGTGATTTGTCAAAGTTTCAGCCAGCGCACTCTGAATGAGCGTAAGAATAAGTTAATACTGAAGGGCCTACTTAAGTCGCCCTTTTCAGAGGCCCTTTCTGCGATGGAGGTATCAACCTCTTCTAGGAAGAATAAGAAAAGGCCCCATTAGGTTTAGTCTGTGAAACCTAAAGTGCAAAAACTTTCTTCGGAGCATAAATATGCCTCGTTGGCACCAACCTCGTCTGCTCCAGGTACTACAACTGTTACTATATCGGTGCCAGCTTTGGCTCCAATACTGTCTCCGGCACCGACTATAGACCTCGCCTACTACAACTCCGGCACCGGGTGCTGCTTCAATGCCCATCTCTGCAATGGCTATTAAACCTCCTGTATCTGCTCCAAGTGCCCCTTCGGCACCAAGCTCTCTTACGGTCTGAACAAGAATGGATTTGACCCCACTGCTTCCTGTCACCAAACTTGAGACATTGGTGCCGGTAGATTCCACACCACAGACCTGATACTCTCCATCCATAGACCTGATACTCTCCATCCATAGACCCGATGTTCTTCATGTTTCACTGTTGCAGTCATCACATTTGGGTTATCCTTGCCAGGGTACCCCTCAGTCGGCCCGAATATCAGAGGCTTAGTATTTCTGTGTCGGTTGCCGTCACTCCAGGACTGATGTCAGGTCATCAGTGGTATAAAATAAGGCAGCCAATGCCATTACATCAGTCTTTCTTGCTGAGGAGCCCGAAGCAGAAGCAATTCGCACGAATGCCAGTCAGCCACTACCCAGTTTTTTGTTTCCGAATTGAAGTTTGTCTTCTAAAGCTAAGTACCTCATTGGGGATCCTTTTTTCTTGCTCTAACCGATGTCAGAAAAAGTTAACAATTGTCTTGCCTATGGAAAGCCAATACCACACCGAGACTTTCATTCTTAATACGTCACTTGCTTAGGCCCAGACCACGACGTCCCCTGCTGTCACTTTTGTGCTTTGTTCAATGCCAGAACTATACATTGTCAGGCCCTTATTGTAGCTAGATATTTTTGCTCTCAGTCCTCTAATTCCGATATGGCTTCGGTAAGCCACCCGACAGCAGATCTTCTGAAAAAACGTAAGGATAAAGACAGAGACAGACCGCACAGGTCCAAAACTGCCAACAGTGCTTTCGTTAAGCTAGTAGTCGGTTCTCAGGTCCACAGTGAGGTGCTTTCGCAGTCCCTGATGCCTGCTTCTGTGGATTCGCAGGCCGCTACTGAGACCCTTTCGGAGTCTGGTATGCCACGAGACTCTTCATCAACTAAGGATCCTGTGGATGTCTCTACCTTGGATGGGTCTGGAGCCTCTGAGCAGGCACTGGCTTCTGAGGAAGTACTTAGCACTACCGATTCTCGACACAGACCGACTTTCACGTCTGCTGTTCTTTCAAAAACTACAGAGCTTCTAAGGCCCAGGGTACGAGCCACTCCCAAAAAACAGATGACCCAAGCTCAGGCACCTGCTTCCTTGCCTCAGTCTCAAATGCTTAAAATGGCCGAAGACCTTATAATGCTCATTAGGGGAAGCCAGGCTACCCCTTCCAAAAGAAAGAGATTTGTCCCCAGTAGTTTTATCTGACCAGGAGTCTGATGACTCTGTTGCATATGAATATGAATATGAAGATATGCAACCCCTGTCTGCTTATGAGTATTCTGATGCAGAGGAATCCATCCCTTAAGCATCTCCACCCAATGACTTTTCCTTTGGGGAAACCCTACATACCTTAAGGGAGCATTTCCAATGGGAATGTCAGGACTACTCTCAGTCAAAAGAGACTCAGGGAATTCTTAAGATCTTCCACAACACAGACCTCTGGCCATTCCTCCTGTCCTGGATGTTGTGGATGATGTTTTTATGGAATCCAGTTTGACTCCTGACACCCTCCCTCCTGCTCCCAGAAAACCTGACAGGTACTATAGAGTCCCTGACTCTCACAAATTTCTTTCCAGAAATCCTACTCCTAACCGTAACCCTGAGGTTATCACTCAAGGACCTAAAGAAATTAAAGCAACTTCTGCTAAGAATCCAACTCCCTCAGATGGGGATTCTCTAGCATTAGACAGATGGAGTAAAAAAGTATACACCTCTGCTACTCTTATCATTAGAGCACTAAATTGTCAGTTCCTTATGCTGAAGTATCAGCAACATAACATGGAACTCCTCAAACAAAAAATGTCATCTTTTCGTGCTTTTGCAGAAAGTAGTTACAAGAGTTAATGCATTCTGCAAGTCAAGTAACTAAACACACCTTACAATGTGGTTTCGATGCCCTAGAAGCATCTTGCAGGGCAGCAGTCACTGGCTCTGTCCTTAGAAGTCATGCTTGGCTTAAGGAACAGCCCTTGGCAGACCATGTCAAATCCAAATTATTGGTCGCATCCTTGCACAAAGACAGCTTATTTGCCACCAAGGCAGAGGAGGTCTTAAAAAAGATGGAAGAAAAAGCTAAATCTATGCAGACAGACTTCTTGCTCGGTCCAGCCACCAAGATTCAGTAGGCATTGCCTCTCCAAGCACTGGTTCTTTCCTGCCCCCTCCAGGTCAGCTCAGCCTAGACCCCAGGGAAGCAGGTCCCCCCAGACAACAGCCCCAGGGAATGCAGAGGTCTAAGCAATGGAGTTCCTCCTCTTCAAAACCAGGGAGTGATAAGTCACCCCCTCATGATAAGAACTCACAATGACTTTGCACTTCAACCCCCTCCCTCTGCCCAGCTGCTCTTGCCCCTAGGAGGAAAACTCTCCTTCCACGCAAGCACCTGGGCCACCATTACCAACAACCGCTGGGTCCTCAACATAGTGTCCGAGGGATACAAATTTTATTCCCACACTCTACCAACCCCAAAAGGGTTCCCAGATCTTCCTACAAACCAGTAGGCAGAGGCCAAAAAGCAAGTCCTCTCCCTGCTCTCTGAGGGCAATAGAGCATGTTCCTGCAGAACAGATAGGTCAAGGTTTCTACTCCAGACTCTTCCTGGTACCCAGAAAAGAGGGCATATGGCGCCCCATCCGCAATCTATCCTTTCTAAACGCTACACTTTCAGTTCCTTGCACTTCCCTTTGGCTTATCCACTGCTCCCAGAGTTTTCACAAAATGTCTGGCTCCCGCCATTGTTTTTTTGCAGACAAAAATATTCAAATTTGCCCATACTTAGACAAATGCCTGATTCAGGCAGACTGGAAAAGCTGCTATAGCACCTGACCTTTGTAAAGGACCTACTGACCTCCCTGGGGTATACTATCAACAAAAAGAAATCCAGACTAGTACCCACACAAAAAAATGTATTCCTTGGAGCAAGCCTGGACACAGTATCCCAGGTGGCATTCCTTACACCAGAAAAACAAACCTACCTGACAGCCTTCTTCTCTCAATTAGCCACCAGACCCCAGTTATCCACAAGGAAAATCCTGCAAGCTCTGGGGTTCATGGCTTCTTGCATTCTACTCATTCCATATCCCAGACAGCATATGAGGAAACTACAATAGTACCTAAAAAGCCTTTGGTGTCAGCACTCCCAAGACCTGGAAACTCTTGTACCAATGATACCTTGTTTAAGGAAATATTTTTTTTGGTGGGCAGCAGCATGCTACCACAACAAGGGACTTCTCTTCTCACAACCCCACACTGTCCAGACCCTCACCACAGATGCATCAGACTATGTCTGGGATGCACACCTGGACGGCAGGTGTATTCAGGGCCAATGGAGCCCAAATCAAATACATCTGCACATCAAAAAGAGATGCTAGCTGTTCAGCATGGTCTGACAGCTTTCGGACTATTACTCCCCCGGGGCCTCTACTGATCAAAACCAACACCACTGTGATGTGGTAGATCAACAAGCAGGGAGGGACTCACTCGTACCCTCTATGCAGGCTCGCCATGACCCTTTGGCACACATCCTCAGCCATGCAACTACACCTCTTAGCACAGTTCTTGCTAGGCTCTCTAAACTCTCTGGCAGACAACTTAAGCAGAAATCTTCTGGACCCACATGAGTGGCAGCTAGACCAAAGAACCTTAACCCTTGTAACCCAGAAATGGGGCACCCCGAAGGTTGACCTCGTTGCTTCCCACTTCAACCATCAGCTCAGCAAATTCTGCACCATGGAACCTCCCAGGAAGGCCTGGAAAGTGGATGCTCCATCCTTCCAGTGGGTCAGCCTCTCTGTCTATGCATTTCCCCCTCTCCCGCTCATTTCAAATGTACTGCTCAAAATAAAGGAGGAAACGCAGAGGACAATCCTGATTGCCCCAGACTGGCCACGCCAGCACTGGTACCCACTGCTATGCAGCCTTTCACCCCTGCCACCATGGCATCCCCCTCAGATCCCAACACTCCTGACCCAGAAGAATGGAGAATTCATGCATCCCCAATTGCAGACCCTCAGTCTGGCAACGTGGCTTATTCCCTGACCACTTCACAAGCTGCTAATCTAAGCAAACAAGTTCTAGATGTTTTATACGTGAGGCCACATGCCCTAGCACTAGAAAGTCTTATGCTAACAAGTGGAAAAGGTTTTGCATCTGGATCCAGGCTAAGGGTGCTGGAATGGCACAGCCCTCCCTACCTCTCATCCTGGAATACCTGGCTGACCTACCACACAGGGGTCTATCCTTTTCTATTAAAATTCAAGCCTCTGCCATCTCTGTTCATTTTAGCACAAAGCCACCTTTTTTCTCCCACCCTCTCATCAAACAGTTCCTAAGAGGGGCTAACAAATTGAGGCCACCCAGTACAGCACCTACCCCAGCTTGGGACCTAAAGGAAAATCTCACCCTGCCCCCCTTTGAACCAGCAACTTCAGCAGAGTTAGTTTCTCTCTTGGAAGACAGTCTTGCTTCTGGCCATCACTTCAGCTAGAAGAGTATCCGAGTTACAAGCACTTATGGCTGTAGAGCCCTTCATCATTTTCCATGCTGACAGGGTCTCCCTCAGGACTAACCCATCCTTCATGCTAATAGTGGTGTCCAGTGTGGCTTTCAGCCAATCCATTCATTTGCCCACCTTATTCCCTAACCCACAAAACAAGGAGGGGAGTGATTCTGCACTCTCTAGATGTGCACAGACCGCTCAGATTCTACCTAGACAGGACTAAATCATTTAGAAAGACTGATCCAATTATTAGTCAGCTTTGCTGCAGGAGCAGAGGGCAAGGCCATATCCAAACAAACCATTTTCAAATGGATAGCACACTGCATCCATTTCTTCTACAAGCAGCATGGGAAACCTCCCCCCAAGGAGGTCAGGATACATTCTACCAGAACAACCTCCACCTCTGCAGCTTTCCTCGGAGTGGTCCCCACCAGGGACATCTTGGAAGCTGCAACATGGACATCTGTTCATACCTTCACCAAGCATTACCACCTGCCTATCTTCTCCAAATCCAGGGCAGGCTTTGCCACTGCAGTCTTGCAGGGCATCCTAGCCAGCTCCCAGTCTTCTTAACTGCCTCCACCCTTTTCTTCAACTTTGGGAATCAACCCAAATATGACTGCAACAGTGAAACACGAAGAACATAGTACAGTTGTGTACATTTACCATAAATGTAGTTGTTAGTGTATTCACTGTTGCAGTCCTGGTTCTCCTCCCCCCATCCCCCTTGTCTCGCTCTCTCTCTCTCTCTCTCTCAATTTCTCTCTCTCTCTCTCTCTCTCTCTCTATCAGTTTCTCTCTCTCTCTGTCTCCTTATAAGGAATATTTGGTATTTACGTTCTTTTGATGGTGTTCTTCCATCATAACCTAGCTCCCTCTTCGGGGCTCCTGCCTTATTTTATACCACTGATGACCTGACGTCAGTCCTGGAGCGATGGCAACCGACGCAGAAATTCTAAGCCTCTGGTATATGGGCCGACTGAGGGCTACCCTGGCAGGGATAACTCAAATGTGATGACTGCAACAGTGAATACACTCTAACATCTACATTTATGATGAGTACACAACTGTACTTTTCTAGGCCAAGTATATGGCCTGTTCCTTGATCGACCTGAATCTCTGGGAGTATCCACTAGATCCACCAGGAGCCTTTCAGAACTTGATGTGGTGCATCTTGTGGATCAGCTGTTGGCAGACAGGGGGATACCCATGTCTTCCAGGACCCATCCTCCTGCAGGACTTGGGTTGACTTCTCCACGGACTCCGTCTTATTCTCATTTTACCATTCCGGTTCCAAAGCCTCCTGCTCCGACATCCTTTTTGGAACCCTCCGTCTCGGCACCTGTATTGGACCTCACTGTGGCTCTGGGACCATACCTTTGGTTCTCTGTTCCTGCTGAACCAGTCCTTCCTCAACCCTGTGATTGGGCTGCAGGCTCTTTGGTTCGTGCCACTGTTCTGAGTGTTTCTTCGGTTCCGTCCTCCGTGCCGGGAGCTTTGTCTACACCAATCCTGCATGAGGCTTCATCCTTGGGAGCGGGTTCAGCAGAGTGCTGTGTGACCTCCAGTTCCGAGGTTGTCCTTCTGTGTTCTGGGCTCCCATCCCTCTTTGGGCAGACATGTTTTCCATGCAATGGAGAGAGCACTTGCTTCTGGAAGCATTCCGCCAACGTTGAAACCCCAGATTTCTCCCACTGAGCTACAGCTGCCACAGGCCACCTCCCCAGGACACCGGGCAGGGAAATTGCAGGAACCCCCTGTACAGGCGACCCACTCTGAGTCGTCCTCAGAAGCCCCCACAGAGGAGCTCCCGCCGAAGAGATTGTGCAAGAGGAAGCACATAGTCTCGCCTGAGGAGTCTCTAACAGAGGACACGGATTTTGATGACTGGGAAGGGTCCCCACAGTCACCCCCTGATGATGTCTCCTTCGGAGACATCCTTGAAATGCTGAAACAGAGGGGTGACTGGAAGCCCGCTAATCCTTCTTTTGAGGAGTCTGTGTTCCTGCAGGCTTTCCGTGCCTGGCTATCTACCTCTTGGGTGACCCCACCTACAGATGAGCTAGTTCAGCTCATGGTGCAGTGTGCCTGGAAAAACCCTAATTCTGTTGAGGCGATTCCTCTGAGACGTGACAAGATACTTTCTCCACCCGTGGAAAACCCTCATTGGTCCGGAGATTTACCATTCGATGCTATGGTGGTGGCGGCTGCCACGAAAAAGGTGCTAGCTGAAGAGTCCTCCTGTCCACCCACCTAACAGAGAGTACCAGACCGTGGACAGATTGAAAAAAGCAAGTCTCTGCATCAGCGAACTTCACCATACGGTCCCTGAACTACTTGGCACATTTTACAAGCCTCCAAAAAGACTTTTATCTCCAAGCTCTCTGGAACACTTGCAGAACAGGTGTCTGACGAGGTAAGAGACAAAGTTGCCTCATAGCTAGCAAGCCTGGAATCATTCTCCAGCTCGTCCATGAGGTTGCTTTCACACGCAATCGAAAGGGTGGATAGAGCTGCGGGTTCAGGCATAGTTATGAGATGTCATGCCTGGATGCGTATTTGTGACCTCGCAGATCCATTCAAATCTTCTGTTCTGAATGCTCCCTTCGAAGCATCTTCCCTGTTTGGATCCAAGGTAAAGGACATTCTGGCCAGGTGTGAGCAGGATGGTAAGACCCTGACTGCCATAGGTCTACATTTTTCCAACCCTCAATGTTCTTTTTTCAGGAACCAGAGGAGTGGGAAGATGTGGCACAAAAAAATCCTCAGGGTCCTTCCCGTGCCACACATGGTGATACGCCCAGGGGCAGAGGGGGGTAACAATTCTGGAAGATGCCCCTATCGAGGCAGAGAGGGTCCATGTAACCAAGGCCCCAGAGACTCCTTCTCTGGGCAGCCTTACCAGTGCTCCTGAAGAGCGGCCTGATTGCTTTCCTCTGGAAGCAGTCTGGGGGTAGTTTTTCTCTGCACCAAGCTGCCTGTCACTCTTTTACCACAGATCATTGGGTGCAGAATATCATTACTAGAGGTTACACCATTCCCCTCATCACTTATCCTGAACTTCCAACGAAACTTTCTCATGTTCCACCCAGTCAGAGGGCAGAAGCAGCTTCAGAAATAAAAATGCTGCATCAAAGCATGTAAAGCTATGTCAAACCCAGAGCTGTTGGACATGCTACACCTAAAGAAATCCCAATCCCTCCAAGCTACACGCTCTAGGGACCTAAACTTTGTCACCATAATAAACAGGACATGCTGGAGGGATAGATTCCTGTCCCAGAGACTTCCTATACTCTGGAACAAGCTACCCATCTATGTCAAGCAAAGTTCTTCATTAGCACTCTTCAAGAAAAATCTTGATGAGTGGATGGGAAATAGGAAATACACCCCGGGATCACTTCTGTGTCTCTGCTGGACAGTGGCACAGAAAAATAACTTTCTTGAGTGGCGTAAACTATGGTACCTTGCTGGCTAGGCTTACGTAGGCCCTTGGGCCGATAGACTAGTACCTACCTATGAACCTATAAAAAGTCATCCAACTAGTCCCACCAGTACAGATCCGGATTTTACTCTATTTCTTTTTGGTGCCAAAAAAGGCAGGGGACTGGAGACCCATTCTGGATCTCAGCAGTTTGAACAAGTCTGTTACCCAAACCAAATTCCGGATGGTCATGGTTCAGTCTATTTTCCCTTTTCTAAGGGAGGACGATTGGATGTGCTCGAAAGATCTCCGGGACGCATATTACCACATCAAAATGGACAAATGCTCCAGCAGTCTACTTCGCTTCCGGCTAGGAGCCAGTCATTACAAGTTTTGTGCCCCGCTGTTTGGCCTCTCTGCAGCCCCCAGAGTGTTCCTAAAGTGCATGGCAGTGGTTGCAGCTCACTTGAGACAGCAAGGACTCAGGGTGTTCCCATATTTGGACAATTGGCTCCTTACCCCCCCCCCCACAGCCCTGCAATACACCCTCTCTCTGGCAGAAATTTTGGGGATAACTGTGCACTGGGAGAAATCCAACCTTACTACGGCCCAGCAGATAGAATTCATCTGAGCAGTCTTTGACACCCGATCCTGTCTGGTGTCACTCCCAGCTCATAGACTGTAGAGATTAAGGCTTCATCTCCAGTTGATACTCTGTCGGAACAAAGTCTCAGCAAGAGAGGTTCCTCAGGTCCTAGGATCCATGGCAGCTTCCATACCAATAGTGCCTCTTGCGAAACTGCACATGCAAATTCTCCAATGGCTTCTTCTCTTGCAGTGGTTCCTGAACCATCACCCTCTGTTTTCAGATTCAAATAACCAACTTTTGTGAGCAGGTCCGTCTTCTGTGGATGAGGCCAGACACAGAACTTTGGAGCCACCCATTCCAGTCCCCTCAGCCCAAGGCCATTGTGACCACGGATGCTTTCCTGATAGGGTGGGGGGGCCATTTCCAGGGAAAGACCATCCAAGGTGGATTGTCCACATTGAAGGCCAACCTGCATATTAATGTTCTAGAACTGAGAGCGGTGTTAGCGTTGCAAGCATCCCAAATTATTTTTCCTTCTGGAACGATTGCAATTCACTCAGACAATATGTTAGTAGTCTGGTATATCAGCAAGCAAGGAGGAACCAAGTCCTACCCCCTGTGTCAAGAAGCCATGAGAATTTGGCAGTGGGCGATAGCTTCCAACCGCTTTCTGATAGTAACGCATATCCCGGGGAGCTCCAACGTGATTGCAGACAAGTTGAGCAGATGTATTCTCTTGCCCCATGAGTGGTCTGTCAATCCCGAAGTAGCAGCAGAAATTTGAAGCATTTGGGGCCAACCTTGCTGCGACATCTTCGCCTCCCCATCCAACAACAAATGCAGCAATTTTGCCATATTTCCCCGGAGGGACTCTGATTCACAATTGGCCCATGGGACTTTATGCCTATCCCCCCATTCCTCTGATTCCACAATTCATAAAGAAAACTATTCGGAAGTTTGGTTCTCCTTCCTTCAGCCTCATGTGTTATATCCTTTGTGGATTCTGGACCCTCTTGCAGTCCTGATTCCTCACCCCCAAGGGTTGATTCACCCAAATCTGTCCAGTCTCAAGCTGACAGCTTGGTTTCTCCACTTCTTTTGGTTGCCATACAGGATGATTTCACCACCTGTTCGTGACATTATTCTGGCCTCACATAAACCATCCACCAGAAGACTATATCTGGACAAATGGAAAAGGTTCTCTATTTGGTCAAAGGAAAGATGCTAGATCTATATTCATCTCCAGTCACAGCGGTCTTACACTATCTAAGTTTTTTGAAGATGGAGCCGCAGCCTCTACCATACAAGTACATCTGGCAGCAATTTCAAATTACCATAATGGGCTGGATGGTACTCCTCTCATATCAGTGCATTTATGTAAAACTTTTTTCAAAGTAGTTTCTTGCATTAGACCTCCAATCAGCCTATAGAGCCATGGAGCCTCATTTTAGTTCTCCAGTCTTTGACTCAACCCCCCTTTTGAACCCGCAGGGAAATGTGACCTCAAATTCTTTTCATAGAAATCTCTCTTCTTGGTAGCCATCACATCAGCCAGATGAATTTCGGAGCTGCAGGCATTGTGCACCAAAAGACCCTACCTAATCTTCCATAAGGACAGAGTATCACTCCGGATGAACCCTTCTTTTCTCCCCAAAGTTGTTTCTGACTTTTCTATAAATCAGTCTGTTGACCTACCAGTATTTTTCCCAAACTTTTCTAATAAAGGAGAATACTGCCTACATTCCTCGGATGTACACAGGCAATTGAGATTTTATTTAGACAGGACCAAAACAATATGCAAGACTGAC
This sequence comes from Protopterus annectens, assembly GCF_019279795.1. Taxonomy (NCBI): domain Eukaryota; kingdom Metazoa; phylum Chordata; order Ceratodontiformes; family Protopteridae; genus Protopterus; species Protopterus annectens. The sequence goes on along the minus strand of NC_056725.1, from coordinate 521,351,536 downwards.
CAACTTTTCATTTCATTTTCTGGGCCTAGAATGGGAAAGTCTGTCTCCAAGGTCAGTTTATCAAAATGGCTAAGGAACTGCATACGTTTCACTTATTCATTTGCAGAAGAACCTATGCCACAGAATATTAAAGCCCACTCCACTAGATCGATGGCAAGTTCTGTAGCCTTCCATTCCAGGGCTTCTATGGATGACATTTGCGCAGCAGCCACTTGGGCTAAACCCCACACTTTTATCAATCATTACAAATTGGATGTGGTCACCAGAGGGAGAACTGCGTTCTGCTCCGTGATTCACAGGAACATTATTCCATAAGGGCCGTCCAAAGATCTCAAGATAGCAGGGGATTATGTCCCATCAGTGATGAATGGAAGAAGATTAACAACATCAGCTAAAGAAGTTATGCTTACCATAACATTCCATCTGTGTTGTTGATCTTCTTTCATTCATCACCTCCCACATCCCCCTCCAAAGGCTCCTGTGGGGATACTTTGGGTCCAAGTGGTGTCTTAGGACATTTGCGCAGAAATGGCCTTTGGTTTACTTGTATAACATGGGCAAACTCAATCTGAGGTAACAGTGAGAAGGGCGTTGTGGGTAGAAGCTTAGCTCGAGTGTTTTTGGCTGGGGCAAGCTTGGTATTAGGCCGACACGGTTCCGAGGGCTCTGAACCGAAACCATCAGTGATGAGTGAAAAAAGATCAACAACACAGATGGAACGTTATGGCAAGACGACGACTTTTTTCTCTGTTTTGTGAGGATAGTATTTTCAGATTGATTTTCTACATTGTGGTGTTAGATTGGTGTTTTTTTCTCAGGACTGAGTTCGTATTGGCCGTATCACGACCATTTGTAGATATGGACTGTTGTTTAGTGTTTTGTGATTTCTCTATCAAGGTTTTTGCCATAGAGTTTTTGTTCGCTATATTCAGCGACACTTATTGTTTTGATTTGCTGCCACCTCTCTGTAGTGATCATTTACAGTTTGTGAGTTTGATGAGATAGTGGCACTTATTAGGACTGATTTATTAGAAAACATTTGTGTTTTATTATGCGTTTCTGATTTGGTATTTTGAGACACTGTCGAGTCGCAATATGTTGTTTTCGATGAATAGTTTGTCTAGTGTTTGTCACGATATGCCCGTTGAAAGGCAGTTAACATTGAGGTGGAAATGGACTGATCTACTGCTTTGTTATAGTAACGTGCGTTTGTAGTTATATTTTTTTCCACGGAAATAGACTTTAGTATGTGCCATGTGATAGGGGGTTTACAGTAGATCTGAAGTAGTTGACTTCATTCATTCTGTACATATGGGTATACGGATCCGATTCGGATCCGAGCCGGCAAAACTTTTAAAGCATCAGCTCTGAGCTCCAAGCTCCTCCCTTACCGATATTACATCACTTCCTCCTATCTAGCCCCAGATCTCGTTTGCCGCTCTGAATCAACATCGTGGTCTCTGAGCTCCTAGCTAGTTGGCAAGGTTTTTGGTCCTTTATTGCTAATTGCTGAGTGTGTATACCTTCCTTTTTTTCCTCCCTTACATCGCGTTTGGTCGTCGTGTTAGTTTTAAAAAAAAAAAAAAAAAAATTTATTGATAGTTATTAATTTAAGTGTTTGTGTAGTATTGTGTTACTGGTTCCCGGCTAGGCCCAATCCCTGTTAAGTGTGTATGTGTGGGCCCTAGGGCTTTTTCTGTCTTTGCTATGGCTGAACAGCCTAAAGTTCTCTTTAAAAAGTGCACATAGTGTGGTCATAAGCTTTCTCCAGCCGATGGCCACACTCTGTGTTCTATGTTTAGGGGTCGCCCATCTTTCTGCCTCCTGTGACATTTGTTCGGGTTTCAATCCTAGGGCGTTGAAGGATCGTCGGGCTAAGCTTGTGGCTAAAGGTCTGCTACCAGCTTCGGCCCTGGAGTCTGCCTCGGTTTCCTCCCCAGCTGGTGACTCTGTGCAGGCAGGGACTCAACCTCCCGCCAGGCCTGCTTCCTCGGTGTCATCTCAGAGAGGCAGGGACAAGAGAGAGGAGAGGCACCATAAAGAGAGGGACAGGCCCAGAAAAAGGTCTCTGGATAGTGAGTCCTTCTCCAGCCCGTCTTCCAAGGTACCCAGGTCTTGTTCTCCTCAGCTCCACTCTCCCCGTTTCTCGCCAGAGCCATCAGAGCCGAAGCACTCCCCTCTGATTCAACCTAGACCCGAGTCGGTCACTTCCTCCAGATAGACTCGGAGTGTATCCGAACTTGATATGGACAGGCTTATGAGGAGGTTCATCCAGAACCAGATTCAGATGGGGGTCTTACCAGGGCCCTCTCCCATTGTTCAGGGTTCTTCTTCTACTATGTTCCACCCTATTACTCCTTCCTCGATCCGACCCAACGCTTCGGGGTTCTCGGGTCCGAGACCTTTCAGTGCTGTGGCGTCGGCGCCAATGGTTTTTGTTTCCTCGACGCCGGCCGTCGCCTCGAGTTCTTCTGATCCTATCTCGGATCCAGGGGATTCTCGGAGCCGTGGTCGGGGAGTCGGACATGAGGGTCGAGATCTCGCTCTTTCGGATCCCACCCTCGGTGCCCGGACTACCCCGCCGTCGGCTCCGATCCCTGCTTCGGTGCCGGGCAGAGCCCCTTCCTTACGTTCTACGGAGGGGTGCTCTCCATCGGCATTCGGGGCAGTGGAAAGGGTCCTCTCCCAGGGGTTGAGACCTCAGCTCACATCCTCGGATCCCACCCAGACCCCTCTGTTTTCGGATTCTGCTCCCATTGCCCTGTCTCAGGGACAGCCCGTGCCAAGGCAACCCCAGGTTGTTCCCCTCAGGGAACCCCCCGGAGGCTTACGAATTCTCTCCAGAGAGTCACACTGGAGAGGAACCTCGTAAGTGCAAGTGCAAGAGGAGGCACTTAGACTCCCCTGAGTCCACTACCACCGATACGGACTTGGATGAAGGAGAGGGTTCCTCCAGATCACCTACCAAGGACGCCTCGTTCGGAGACATTATGGAGATCCTCCGCCAAAGAGGAGGTTGGTCAGCCCCCAAACCCTCTGCGGTTGAGTCCGTATTCCTGGAAGCCTTTGTCGTGGGCCCATCTACTTCCTGGGTCTCCACTCCAGCTGACCCTTTGGTGGACCTCATCTCCACTAGGGTGTGGAAGGATCCTGACACCATAGAGCCTATACCTAAAAGGCCAGACAAAATTCATTCCCCGCCGTCAGACAGGCAGGAATAGTCCAAGGGAGTCCTGGTAGATGCTTTGGTGGTTGCAGCTGCCACAAAGAAGTAACTGGCACAGGAGAGTTCCTCGGTCCATCCACCAGACAAGGAGTCCAGGTCGATGGATTGTTTTCGGAAGCGCATGTACTCATCAGTGACATTTTCTATCTGTGCGCTGAATTACTTGGCACATGTCATCCGACTGCAGCGAGACCTTATATCGGAGCTAACTGAGTCGCCCCCGGAGTCTCTGTCACAGCAGGACAAGCAGTCCTTCACTGCGAAGATGACTACACTGAAATCCGTGACTAATACCTCTATGCATTTCCTCTCTCATGCCACGGAGGGAGCCGCTAGAGCTGCTGGTACAGGCGTTGCCTTGAGGCGACACACGTGTTTCAGGCTGTGTCAGTTTGCGGACCCCTTTAAGGCGTCTTTCAACGCCCCATTCAATGGATCATCCCTCTTTGGGAAGACTGTACGTGACACACTAACCCAGAGTGAGAAGGATGGAAAGACTTTGTCAGCCATCGGAATCTGCTTCTCTAACCCCCAGAGGTCCTATTCCAGGAACCAAAAGGGGCAAAAGAAGATGTGGTTCCGGAAATCACAGTCCTTTCATGACACTCAGGAATATTCGTCCCCCAGAGGCAGAGGGGCTCAAGACTGACGCCGTCCCAGAGGCAGAGGGGGTCCCAGAAACTTCGGGTCTAGGGAACCTTTTTCCGACAGACCCGCGCAGCAACCCTGAGGGGTTGCCCAGCTGCTCTACTCTGGAGGCAGTTGGGGGAAGATTTTCCTTACATACAGCGGCATGGGAGTCTACTACTGCAGACCGCTGGGTGTTAAACATCATATCCAGATGATATTCTGTCCCCTTCATTTCATGTCCCATAACTCCAGCACGCCTTCCAGATGTTCCACCTGCTCACAGGGAGGCTGCAGCTTTAGACGTTTCGAAGCTGCTACAAAAACAAGCCATCGAGCCGGTCCCCCCAGATTAATCCGGATCAGGCATCTACTCCAGGTTCTTTAGTGCCAAAGAAGACTGGGGACCTCAGGCCCATTCTGGACCTGTCTATCCTCGACCTGTATTTAGAGAAACAAAAATTCTGGATGATCACTCTACAGCCATTCTACCATTTCTGAGAGAATGCGACTGGATGTGCTCAGACCTCTAGGACACTTACTATCACATCAAGGTCCACAGAAGCTCCAGGGGGTTTCTGTGCTTCCGGCTAGGGGCCAATCCCTTTCAATTCAGAGCCCTACCCTTTGGTCTCACCACAGCCCCCAGGGTGTTCACCAAGGTTATGGCGGTCGTAGCGGCACACCTGAGACTTCAGGGCATTCAGGTATTCCCCTACCTAGACGACTGGCTCTTCGCTGCATCCACCAAACGTCTCTTGTGTCAGGCCCTACACTACTTCCTCGGTCTGGCTCATAAGTTAGGCATCACGATCAATATCAACAAGTCCCACCTGGCTCTGGCTCAGATCAAAGACTTCATCGGGGCACGGTTGGATTCGATTCAGTCAAAGATTTTTCTCACCCAGGAAAGAATAGAAAATCTCAGACTCCATGTATCGGCGATCTTGGATCACTCGGTAGTCACAGCAGCCGATGTTCTCAGGGCCCTGGATTCGATGGCAGCCGCAGTCTCTATCCTCCCTCTTGCACGTCTTTACATGAGAGTCCTTCAGTGGAATCTGGCAGTTCAATGGTCCTGGCTAGACCTTCAGATGAATTTCCACATTGGAATCAATCTGACATGCAGAACATCACTCCAGTGGTGGCTTCAATCAGCGGACATTTTCATGGGGCGCAGCTTACTAGCCCCTCCGGCTCAAGCCATGATGACCATGGACGCTTCCCAGCTCGGGTGGGGGGCACTTCCTGGGAAGAATGGTCCAAGGCACGTGGTCCCCTCCAGAGACCAAGCTACACATCATTGTCCTGGAGATGAGGGCAATGCTGTTAGCGTTGAGAGCCTTCCACCCTGTCCTACCTCCGGGGATGGTAGCCGTTCAATCAGACAACATGTCTGTAGTCTAGTATATAAACAAACTGGGATGGACCTGATCCTACCCCCTTTGTCGTGAGGTCATGAGGGTTTGGGAGTGGGCCATATCCACCAGCTGGTTTCTCATAGCAACGCATATCCCTGGACGCTCCAACATTCTAGCGGACAGTCTATGCAGGGCAATCCTTCTGCCTTACGAGTGGTCTCTGAAACATTCAGTGGCGGAGAAGATCTTCCATGTTGGGGATCAACCTTGCTGCGATCTCTTCGCATCTCCTTCCAACGCGAAGTGCAGCAACTTCTTTACTCTGATCCCCCCTCTGGGGGATGTCCCCAGGGACGCTGTGGTCCATGCTTGGCCTCCCAGGCTACTGTATGTTTATCCCCAGTTACCTCTTATTCCAAAGTTCCTTCAGAGAGCTTGCTAGCTGCAGTGCAAAGTCATTCTCATAGCTCCCTTCTGGCTGCGTCATGTGGTTTCCCTTCCTGTGGTCTCACCTGTTGGCTCCTCCATGGACTCTAGATCCATGCCCGGATCTGATCTCTCACCCGTCAGGCTTGCCTCTGCCCAACCTGGACAGTCTCAAGCTGACGGCATGGCTGCTCCAGTTCCCATGATCATCAGGACTCCCGGACTTTCGTCCCCTGTTAAGAATATTCTGGTAGCTTCTCTTAAAGCCTCCACTAGGAAACTCTGCAATAGTAAGTGGAGACGTTTTTGCATTTGGGCCTCTCAGCGCAATCTGACCCCGTCTACAGCCCCCGTCCCGGTCATACTGGATTTTCTGGCTGATCTTTTTCGATCAGGCACAAGTGCTTCCACCATCAAGGTTCAGCTGGCTGCCATCTCTAATTTTCATGTGGGTGAAAATAAGGTTGCTTTGGCTTGTGCCAAATTGTGTAAAGCTTTCCTGAAGGGCACTTTCTTATTGCGACCTCCAGTTAAAGAAACAGTGCCCCTCTGGGATCTCACTTTAGTCCTTCAGGCTTTGACCTCTCCCCCTTTTGAGCCAGCTGGATCAGTTTTTGTCGTGGCAAACAGCCTTCTTGGTCACCATCACTTCAGCCAAGAGAGTTTCAGAGTTACAGGCCTTATCCTCCTTGCCCCCCTATTTGGTTTTCCACAAGGATAGGGTTTCGCTGCGTACAAATCCTTCCTTTCTCCCCAAAGTATCCTCAGCAGCCAATATTAATCAGTCTATAAATTTGCCAGTCTTCTTCCCAAATTTCCAAAATAGAGGTGAACGTAAGCTTCATTTATTGGATGTCCATAGACAGCTTCGTTTTTACCTCCATAGGACTAAACCCTTCCGGAAGTCGGATCATTTGTTTGTCTCCTTTTCTAAACCATTTTTGGGCAAAGCAGTTTTGAAAATGTCCTTAGCAAGGTGGATCACTCTTTGTATTGCACAGGTTTATTAGGACAAAGGTTTATCTCCTCCTGGTGTATTGAAGGCCCATTCCACTACAGCAATGGCCACTTCTGCAGCTTTTTGGTCAAGAGTTCCGTTAGACGATATCTGTGCGGCAGCGACTTGGGCCAATTCGCACATTCATCTCTCATTATAAATTGGATCTTATTTCTAGAGGGAGAGCATCCTTTGGCTCTGCGGTGCTCAGAAATATCCTTCCACAGGGGCCTCCCAGGAATACTAGTAGCTGGGGACTCTGTCCCATATGTGCAGAATGAATGAAGTCTACTACTTCAGATAAAGAAGTTATGTTCTTACCTTAACGTTCCATCTGAGTAGTAGACTTCATTCTTCTGCACCTTCCCTCCCTCCATCCCCCTCACTCTTCAGGTTTTTCCTGTTTAGGATTGTGGTTATGTTGCCTTTTAGTGTCAGCAAACTCAATCTGGGGCTAGATAGGAGGAAGTGATGTAATATAGGTAAGGGAGGAGCTTGGAGCTCGGAGCTGATGCTTGAAAAGTTTTGCCGGCTCGGATCTGAATTGGATCCGTATACCCATATGTGCAGAAGAATGAAGGCTACTACTCGGATGGAATGTTATAGTAAGAACATAATTTATTTTTTTATGTGATGATTGATCGCATTATGACCAGTCTTAGGTGCTGCTGTTTAACCCTCCTGAGACATAGCTTGTCTGGGTTTGTACCGTTTGGCTTATCTGCATCGTTAGTGATGCTCATCATTGTCCAGCAGTATTTAATGGCTCGAGGCAGCTGTTAGTAATGGTTTCCAACCCTTTTGTTATATTTACTGTGTGAACTTCCAAGAAGTTGAGTATATATTTTGGCCGCGTTGATGTCCTTTGATATTAGAAATCTAATTTTTAGAGCTGTAGACTGCAGGTTGGCTTAACCAATGGGTACCTTTGACCGCAGTTTCCATCCTATCCTAGACAGAGCTTTTGATTGGCTCCCATTTGATAACTTCAATTCTGATTTGTTGCTATTTTATCTATGGCCACCAGTGCCATGGATCATTCAGTTGTATATCATACAGTCTGTTTTGACAATATATGTTCTTGTCCAGCTAATAAATTGAGGTTTTTCAGTATTACAGATGTGAGGAGCAATGGCATTGTTTTATGTTATAGGAGGTTAAGTTAAGGGATTCCGTAACGTATTCTGAATGGAGCTTTTAATTGCTTCCTGTCTGATATCTTGAATTTTGATTTGTTACTGCCTTACCTATGGCAATCAATGCTGCAGTGGTAAAGTTTCTAAAGCATAGAGTGAATCATTTATATTTTGTTTTCACAATATACATTTTCTGCCCAGTTAATGAATTGAGCCCTTTCTTCTCATTAATGAAGATGAGGAGCGATTATATTGTCTCATGTTAGAAATTCATCTTTGACAGTATGTTGGTGCTTTCCTGTTCTTGACCTCATTAGTTGCAAGTATAATGTGTGATTAATGCATTGTTTCATATACAACATTGTAATATTTTTGTACTTGGTCTCAGAGGAAGTCTCTCCCTGATGTTCATCGTGTTTCACTGTTGCAGTCATTACTCTTGGGTTATCCTTCTGGCAGGCTACCCGCATTCGGCCTGAATTCCAAAGTCCTGGTCTGGTGTCGGCTGCTGTCGCCTCTTCCCTGACGTCAGTGTGCCAGGGGTATAAAAGATGCAGCCGACGCCATTTTCTTCAGTCTTTCTTGCTATGCGGTGCCCGAAGCAAAAGCAGTTCGCAAGTGCCGGTCGGCCGACTCCTGAGAATTTCAAATCTGAATTTCAGAACCGAAGTCTTCATTAAAGCTAAGTACCCCGTTGGGGAAACTTTTTTCTTGCTCCAGACCGATGTCAGAAAAAGTTAACAATTGTATTTCTTGTGGGAAGCAAATACCTCATAAGGATTTCCACTCTTACTGTAGTCCTTGCCTAGGCCCTGATCACAACGTTGCTAGCTGTCGGTTTTGTGCTAGATTTAACCAACGCACTTTTAAGCGTCAATTCGATTTTGCTTTTCATTACTTTGGCCGAAGATTTAATTATATAATGCCGTCGGAACAGCTGACGACCGGAGTTTACAAAAAAACGCAAGGACAAGGAAAAGGATAGGCATCCGAGGTCCAAAACCGACGACATGGCCTCCGTTAGGCCAGTCGCCGGTTCTCAGTGAGGCGCTTTTGCAGCCCCTGGCACCCGCTACCTCAGAGCCACAGGCCACTTCCGACTCCCACGTTGAGCCGACTGGGCCTCTCGATACTCAAGGTATTGGACACTCGGAAATCATTACCTCAGATGGGTCCGGAGCCGCTGAGCAGGCATCGGCTTCTGAGGGTGTCTTCAGACCTACACAGTTATGTTAAACCATCTTCAGCCTCAAAGACAAAGACTAAAGCTCCTCTAAAGACAAAGAAACAAGTACAGCTTTCTCCTACTCAAGCTTCCATGCCTAAAAAACGGATGCTTAAAATGGCCGAAGACCTAATTACTATGATCAGGGGTTCCCATCCCCCTCCTGATAAGAGGCCTAGGCAAGAGACAGAATATGATTCTTCTGATCAGGTTTCTATTTCCTCTGATTCCTCTTCTGAACAGGATTATTCTATACCTCCCTATGAGGACTCTGATGCTGAAGAATCCATTCCTTTAGCCTCACCTCCTGAGGATTATTCTTTTGGGGAAACCCTGCATACCATGAGGGAGCATTTCCACTGGGAGAGCCAAGATTACTCTGAATCTAAGAAAAGGCTCAGAGACTTTCTGCTACTTCCTCAGCACAGACCCCTTGCTATTCCACCTGTTCTAGACATTGTAGATGATGTATTTTCAGAGTCCGGACTGTCCCCTGACTCTCTACCTCCTGCACCTGCTAAGCCAGACAGATAAATTTGTATATAAAAACCCCACTGTCGACTCAGAAACTATATCTCAGGGTCCCAAGGGGGTCAAAACCTCCACTGAAAAAAACCCTGTCCCCTCTGATAGGGATTCTAGGGCACTGGACAGATGGGGGAAAAAGTTTACACTTCTGCTACCTTGGCTGTAAGGGCTTTAAATTGTCAGTTTCATATGCTTAAATATCAGCAATACTTAATGTCACTGCTTAAACAGAAAATGTTGACAAATTCTGAAGGTTCAGAGAACAAGGAAATGCAGGATTTATTGCATGCAGCTGAACAAGTTGGAAAGCAAACTTTGCAATGTGGTTATGATTCACTTGAGGCCTCTTGCAGGGCCGCTGTTACAGGTTCTGTTATTAGAAGGCATGCTTGGTTAAAGGAACAGAATCTGCCTGATCATGTTAAAGCAAAATTATTAGATGCCCCATTACATCATGATACTTTGTTTGGTGCTAAAGCAGAAGAGGTGTTGAAGAAAATGGAGGATAAAGCGAAATCCATGCATACAGTTAAAGATTTCTTACAGGTACAGCCACCTAGATTTAGCAGGAACTGGCCTTCAAAACATTGGTCCTTTCCAGTATCAGACAGGCCACAAAGAGGCAGATACAGACATCCCAGAGGCAGATCTCAGCCCCAAGGCTCATACAGGCCTAAACAATGGGGTGCTTCTACCTCCAAAAGCGGAGAGGACAAATCACAACCTTACAGAAAATAGTCCCAATGACTTTCCTCTGCCAGGTCCAAGCACTTTTCTTTTGGCCTCCCCCTTAGGGGGAAAACTAGCACTTTTTTCATCAAATTGGCAAATGGTTACCCAAGACAAATGGGTCTTGAACATAGTGTCCCAAGGCTACAGGTTCCATTGTCACACCCTACCAAGGGCAAAAGGTATGCCAGACCTGCCACACAATCAATGGGCAGAGGCACAAAAGCAAGTAACAGGCCTCATGAATATGAGGGCCATACAACAAGTACCACAACAAGAGCAGGGGCAATGATTTTACTCCAGACTTTTCTTAGTGCCCAGAAAGGACAAAACCTGGAGACCAATACTGGACCTGTCTATACTAAACACGTTTCTGGTGGTTCCAAAATTCAAGATGTTGACTCTACAGCAGCTACTGCCCGTGCTGGGCAAGAAGGCTTGGCTCGTAAATTTGGACCTAAAAGAAGCATACCTGCATGTCCCAATCGGACAGTCTTGCAGACGATACCTCAGATTCATAGCTGGCTCAATGCACTACCAATTCTCTGCACTGCCTTTTGGCTTATCTACTGCGCCCAGGGTCTTCACGAAATGCCTGGCACCAGTAATTGCATTTTGCAGACAAAGAGGAATTCAAATATATCCTTACTTGGACGACTGCCTTATTCAAGCAGAGAACAAAGACATTCTTCTAAAGCATCTGGCATTTGTAAAAAGATTGCTAATTTGCCTAGGGTACACAGTAAACGAAAAGAAATCAAAACTAGTGCCCTCTCAAGAGATAATATTCCTGGGTGCAAGCTTAAATTCAACTGCCCAGATGGCTTATCTCACGCCAGACAAAAGCAACTGACTTCATATTTCAAAAAAATTAGCAACAAAGACCCAGTTATCTGCAAGGAAAATCCTGCAGGCTTTGGGCTTCATGGCATCCTGCATTCTATTAATTCCATATGCCAGACTGCATATGAGGAAACTTCAGTGGTATCTAAAAAGTGTTTGGACTCAGCATTGCCACAGCCTGGAGTCAGTAATTACACTCATTCCCTGCCTACAACAGGAGTTTCGATGGTGGGCAGAGGCCTGTCACCACAACAAGGGTCTGCCATTCTCTTTACCCACAGCCAGGCACACACTGATAACAGATGCATCAGATATGCCTGGGGGGGCTCATATGGCAGGAAATTGTATTCAGGGCACATGGCCTGCAAACCAGAAGCATCTTCGCATCAATCAAAAAGAGATGCTAGCTGTTCAGAATGCCCTAACAGTTTTCAAAGACCTACTTCATCCAGGACAGCTACTGATAAAGACAGACAATACTACAGTCATGTAGTACATAAACAAGCAGGGAGGTGCACATTCCTACCCCCTATGCAGACAAGCAATGACCTTATGGGACACAGCATTGACTTATCAAGTTCACCTGCAAGCACAATTCCTGCCAGGAAAAACAAATACTCTGGCAGACGAACTAAGCAAAAACCTCATGGATCCCCACGAGTGGAAACTGGATCCACAAGTATTCAGCATGATGGTAAAGAAATGGGGATGCCCAGACATAAATCTATTTGCCTCCCCTCACAACTGCCAACTACAGAGATTTTGCACAAGGATTTATCACAAACAAGCATGGAAAGTGGATGCCCTATCCTTCAGCTGGAAAAAACTAACAGTATATGCCTTTCCACCACTGCCGCTCCTTCCCAGGGTACTCCTAAAGGTCAGACAAGAGAAGCCAAAAATGATACTGATTGCACCAGACTGGCCACGCCAGCACTGGTACCCAATCCTAAAGAGCTTGTCTCAAGGTCCAGCATGGATATTGCCTCAAACTTCTCACTTGCTGACCCAACAAAACAATCAAATCCTGCACAGCCAACTCGGGACCTTAAATCTGGCAGCATGGCGGATAATGTAGCCATTCAGAACACTCCTCTTTCAAAAGCTGTTATGGATGTTATCTAGGAGGCCAGGAGGCCCAGTACCAGAAAATCTTATGCAGAAAAATGGAAGAGATTTTGTGCTTGGAACAAGGAACAGGGCATTGACACACATGTACCAAATATCCCTCAGATTTTGCAATACCTAACTGAGATGCTGGACAAAGACCTTTCCTTTTCATCAATTAAGATTCATGCTTCTGCCATTTCAGCCCATTACAATACGGAACCACCCATCTTTTCTCATCCTTTAATAAGGCAGTACCTCAGAGGGGCCAAAAACATCAGGCCTCCAAGGAGAGCACCAATTCCAGCATGGGACCTCAGTTATGTCTTGGAAAAACTCACACTGCCTCCATTTGAGCCAGCCTCATCAGCGGATATAAAATTTTTATCCTGGAAAACAGCTCTGCTCCTAGCAATAACCTCTGCAAGACGAGTATCGGAGTTACAAGCACTCATGACTGTGGAACCTTTTGTAATTTTTCATCCAGACAAGGTTTCTCTGAGGATAAACCCAACATTTATGCCTAAGGTGGTGTCCAGTGTGGCCCTCAACCAAACCATTCACTTGCCTACCTTTTATCCAAACCCACAGAACAAGGGTGAGAAAATTCTGCATTCTTTGGACATACATAGACAGCTACGCTTCTACTTGGACAGAACTAAAGCTTTCAGAAAGACTGAGCAACTTTTAGTGTCATATGCTACAGGATCACAAGGAAAGGCTGTCTCAAAACAAACTATTTCTAAATGGATAGGCCATTGCATCCGTTTCTGCTATTCTCAACATGGCAAATCATTGCCTAAGGGCATTAGGCCTCATTCTACCAGAGCAGCAGCCACTTCAGCAGCCTTCCTCAGAGGAGTACCAACCAAAGACATTTTCGAGGCTGCAACTTGGAGTTCAGTGCCACTTTTACAAAGCACTACCACTTACCTCTTTACTCTAAATCCAGAGCAGGCTTTGCCACTGCAGTTCTGCAGGGCCTCATAGCCTCTCCTAATTCTATTTAGCCCAGCCACCCATCCTCAGCTTTGGGATTCAACCCAAGATTAATGACTGCAACAGTGAAACACGATGAACATAGTACGGTTGTGTACCTACCATAAATGTAGATGTTCGAGTGTATTCACTGTTGCAGTCCAGGTTACCCACCCACCCACCATCCCCCTTTTCTTTGCTGGGACTTATCTGTACTTCTCTATCCTATACAACCTATATGGTGTATTTGCTTGTAGATGAAGGAAATGTTATTTTTGTGCATGCATACTTAATTGGCATAATTTTCAGCCTTCCAATTTGGGGGCATCTGACATCTGGGGCAAGAAAAACTGAAGAAAATGGCGTTGGCTGCATCTTATACCGCTGGAGCACTGACGTCAGGGAAGAGGCGACAGCAGCCGACGCCGGACCAGGACTTTGGAATTCAGGCCGACTGCGGGTAGCCATGCCAGCAGGATAACCCAAGTGTAATGACTGCAACAGTGAATACACTAGAACATCTACATTTATGGTAGGTACACAACTGTACTTTTTGATGTACATCAGTGTTTATTGAATTTATATAGATTTGTCTTATGATTTTTACACTATTAGGCAGAGCTGCTTCCTAGTGGCTAGGTGGCTAACCTATAGATGTCAGCCTATAGGCTGATGTTATCAATGATATTACAGATTATCTCTATCGCTGATAGGTTGATTTTTTTTTTATTACAAACTTCTGATGGGACAGATGTCCTTCATGGATGCATCTGCAGTCATAACAAGTGGGTTGTCCTGTCGTCAGGCAGCCCTGCAGTCGGCCGGATTCCAAAGTCCGGTCCGCTTCGCTGATGTCGACTCCATCCGACGCCATCTCTGTTGGTCTTCGGTATAAAAGCATCAGCCGACGCCATTTTCCTCAGTCTTTCTTGCGGCGTGGCGCAAGCAGAAGCTGTTCGCAAGTGCCGGTCGGTCGGATCCAGAGATTACTTCTACCGAATACTACAAGACTTCTAAAGCTAAGTACCGCTGGGGACTCTTTCTTGCCTCAGCCGATGTCAGAAAAGTTAACAATTGTTTAACCTGTGGGAAACAAATACCTCATAAAGATTTCCACTCTTACTGTCTGCCTTGTTTAGGCCCAGCCCACGACGTAGCAGCCTGTTCGCCTGTGCTCTTTCAACCGACGAACGCTTAGGCATCGGTCGGAGTTTGCAGAACAGTTTTTCGGTTCTGATTTTGCGCGCATTATGCCGCCGGATCCTCCGACTACCCCCAAAAACGCAAAGATAAAGACCGACACTCGGTCCGCGGTTTCGCCGAAACCACGGTAAAGCAAATCGAGTGTCTCGTTTCGCCGAAACCGAAAACTGCTCAAAGTACAGATGAACCTATTCTTACAACTGAGGCCCCTGCTACAACTCTTGAATCGACCTCAGAAATTTTACCCACTACGGTGGTTGACTTATCAGACACCATCCCTTGGATGTCTCTACCCCAGCACGTGGTGCTGCTAGGCCTCCAGCTGCCATGTCCATTAAGGCCTTCGCCAGGGCTAAAGCAGCCAAGACTACTAAAACAGTGCCTGTTAAACCCCACATCCAGGCCCTCTTCTAGTTCTCAAATGCTTTCCTTGGCAGAAGATTTAATTTCTTTAATTAGAGGATCTCAATCTCACCCAGACAGGGCCTCTCAGCCCCCAGAGAAGAGACCTAGGGCAGAGCCCCCTGAGCCAGTGTCTTCTGATGATTCTGCTGATGAATCAGACTTAACTGACCAGCCTGAGGCTCCCTTCTCCAATTTTGAAGATTCTGATGCTGAAGAATCCATTCCAGCTGCTTCCCACCAGAAGAATTCTCCTTTGGGGAAACCTTGCATGCCATGCAGAACAGTTCCAATGGCAGCAACAGGATTTTTCAGACTCCAGAAAAAGACTTAGGACCTTTCTGCACCTCCCACAGCACAGGCCCTTAGCTATACCTCCTGTTCTCTCTGTGGTGGATGATGCTTTCAATGATGTTTGCTCCGCCCAGATTCTTTACCCCAGCCCCTGCCAAACCAGACAGATTTTACAGGGTGCCAGATACTCATCACCACCTTTACAAGGCCCCACTTGCAGACCCAGAAACTATATCCCAGGGTCCCAAGGCAGTATCAGCGAACGCAGCTAAATACCCTATCCCTTCTGAAAGGGAATCAAGGTCACTAGACAGATGGGGTAAAAGGTCTACACTTCAGCTGCTCTTTCAGCTAGAGCTTTAAACTGTGAGTTTCACACTATACAATACCAAGAGTTTATGCTTGATCAGTTAACTAAAAACTAACCACTGATGAATCTCTTGATAAGAAATATGTATTAGAGATGGTAAATAACATACAACAGGTTAGCAACCATTCCTTAAAATGTGGCTATGATGCACTGGAGGCTTCATTTAGATCAGCCATGACAGGCACAGTGATAAGAAGGCATGCATGGCTAAAGGAACAAGCTTTACCGGATCATGTTAAAGCTAAGTTGCTAGATGCTCCTATGGACAAGACAAGTTTGTTTGGTACACCTGCCCAGCAGGTTATGAAGAAAATGGAAGAAAAGGCAAAATCTGTTCAAACTGTTAAAGATTTCTTACAGGTTCAACCCCAAGGTTTAGCAGGAACTGGCCTGCCAAAATTGGTCCTTTCCTGACTCCACAAAATTTCAAAGGGGCAGGAATAGACGCTCCAGAGGCAGAAACCAATCCAGAGGAGGTGCCTACAGAGGACACAGTGGAAAGGTAACAACAGAGGCACAGACACAGCCACTGCCACTACATCAGCACAACCACAGTGACTTAATCCTAAATCCGCCTACCAGGGAACAAATAGCAGCTCCTCTAGGCGGAAAGTTAACCTTATTTTCAAAGAACTGGCACTACATAACAAAAGACAAGTGGATTTTACAAACCATAGATCAAGGTTACCGGTTTCACTTCCACACTTTACCAGTCAAAAGAGGAATGCCAAATCTACCTCCAAATCAAAACAGAGGCTCTACGCCAGATAATGGAGTTAGCAAACATGAGAGCTGTGGAAAGAGTGCCAACAGCAGAACAAGGAAAGGGGTTCTACTCCAGACTATTCCTAGTTCCAAGAAAGGAAAAAGTTGGAGACCAATTCTACCTGTCCACCTTAAATACATACATCATTGTCCCAAAATTCAAAATGCTGACCCTACAGCAGCTTCTTCCCATGCTGGGCAAGGAGTCTTGGCTGGTAACTCTAGATCTCAAGGAGGCATACCTGCACGTCCCCATTCGACCAATCTGCAGAAGATACCTCAGATTTCTTGCAGGATCAGAGCACTATCAATTCTCAGCATTGCCCTTTGGCTTATCTACTGCCCAGAGTATTCACAAATGCCTGGCATCAGTAATCGCCATTGCAGACTACAGGGAATTCAAATTTACCCATACCTGGACGACTGCCTGCTACAAGGGGACAACAAAAGCAAGCCGACAACAGATTTACAAAGGGTCATTTACTTGCTACAAGGACTGGGATACACAGTCAATTTACAAAAGTCAAGGCTGATACCATCCCAAACAAGGACATTCTGGGCTGAATTGGACACAGTACAACAAATGGCATTCCTGACTACAGAAAACAAAAACTTCCTTTACTTGGCACTAACAAAACTGAACAAGTTAACAGCAAGAAAAGTTCTGCAGACCTTGGGCTTCATGGCATCATGCATAATCTTGGTCCCATTTGCCAGACTACATATGAGGAAACTACAGTGGTACCCGGTGCACCCGGACATCTTCAAGACCATCTCGAAGAAATGGGGAATGCCACAGATAGACCTATTCGCATCACCTCTCAATCACCAGCTCAAAAAATTCTGCACAAGGACTTTCCACCCACTAGCATGGAAAGTGGACTCACTCTCCTTCAACTGGAAAGGCCTAACAGCATATGCATTCCCACCTCTTCCTTTGATACACAAGGTACTGCTAAAAATCAGGGAAGAACGTCCAAGGATAATCCTGATAGCTCCAAACTGGCCAAGACAACACTGGTACCCACTACTGAAGAGCATGTCTCGGAACAATATGTGGCCAATACCCTGATGCCTTTGATGTTAACTCAGAACAACTACAGCATCATACATCCAAACCTAAAACGCTGCAACTGACTGCATGGAACATCACATAGCAGCAGCTAATCCAGAACTTTCCCAAAGAGTTAAAGACATTATTCTTGAAGCACGCAGACCTTCAACAAGAAGGAACTATGCTGGAAAATGGAAAAGGTTTGTCATTTGGAGTACGGAAAGAGGAAAAGATGTGTTAAACATAGATATGCCTAACATTCTGGAGTATCTGGCCGAACTTCTTCATTCAGGCCTGTCCTACTCCTCCATCAAGATACATGCATCAGCTATTTCAGCAGAATACAGCTTTGATCCACCTGTTTTCGCACCCTTTGCTCAGGCAGTTCCTCAGAGGAATCAAGAATGTAAAACCTCCAAGGAAACCACCATTACCAGCTTGGGATTTAAACTTTGTGCTAGAAAAGTTGACACGATCACCCTTTGAACCAGCAGCAACAGCAGACCTACAACACCTGTCATGGAAAACTGCTTTCCTACTGGCAATTACTTCAGCAAGGAGGGTTTCAGAACTACAGGCCTTAATGGCAGTGCAACCCTTCCTAATCTTCCACCAAGACAGAGTGTCCATGAGGACTAATCCTACATTTATGCCCAAGGTGGTATCCAGAGTGTCTTTAAACCAGGCAATCCACCTACCTACCTTCTTTCCCAACCCACAAAACAGAGGGAAAGAATACTGCATACCTTGGATGTACATAGACAGCTACGCTTACTACTTGGACAGAACAAAAATAGCAGAAAGACTGACCAACTTTTTGTAGCCTATGCAACAGGAAGGGAAGGAAAAGCTATTTCCAAACAGACAATCTCCAAATGGATAGGAAATTGCATACGATACTGTTACTCCTTCCATGGAAAACCAATTCCACAGAACATAAGACCTCATTCTACAAGGGCAACAGCCACTACCACAGCCTTCTTGAGGAGTGGCAACCAAAGACATTATTGAGGCGGCTACTTGGACCTCCGTGCATACATTTGCCAAGCATTATAATTTGCCTCTATATTCCAGATCCCGAGCAGGGTTTGCCACTGCTGTACTGCAAGGGATCCTAAACACACCATAATCTACTTTTATCCTCCTCCCTAGTTGGCTATGGTATTCTACCCATTGTTATGACTGCAGATGCATCCATGAAGGACATAGTACAGTTTTGTACCTACCATAAATGTAGATGTCCGAACTGGATAGCATCTGCAGTCAGGATTACCCTCCTCCTTCCCTCTGTGGTACTCCTAGGGTGTTTACCCTCCTAATAGCTAGCTGTTGGGGAGTCTTTTATGGTGTATTTGTTTGTATATATGTACATATATGCTTATTGTTGTGTTTACCTCTATCTATTTGGAAACATTGGCATCTATCCAAATTTTTAGCCTGCAAGAGGGCTACTGGCATCTGGGGCAAGAAACACTGAGGAAAATGGCGTCGGGTGATGCTTTTATACCCGAAGACCAACAGAGATGACGTCGGATGGAGTGCGACATCAGCCGAAGCCAGACCCGGACTTTGGAATCCGGCCGACTGCAGGGCTGCCTGACGACAGGACAACCCACTTGTTATGACTGCAGATGCTATCCAGTTCGGACATCTACATTTATGGTAGGTACAAAACTGTACTTTTTCACAGTACTGTTTACGATTGGTTAAAAGGATTGGTGTGAACATTGCATATGCATAGTTGATTTTTTAATAGTTTGATTGTTACTGGATGTTTAATTTTTAACTATTTAAGACTGTTGCTTCTTCAGACCATTAAAAATGCAGTAAATCAACGTGAAGTTGTGAAAGCGCTTACCGTTTTTCAATTTTTAACACTTTGTTAGTTTGATTAAAGTTGCCCATTTCCTTCACAGAGTGGTGGTGGATGTTTTTTGCTTTTGTAATATTTATTATACACCACTGAGTTGCCGCTGGAGTGTTTTTTATCATCTGTGTTTATTAATTACTAGAGGTTACCGTATTCCCTTCACTCTTTATCCCAGACCACAAAGGCGAATCCCCGATGTTCTACCCAGTCAGAGGTACAGCAGCACTAGAAATTGAAAAGCTGCTTCAAAGAGAGTCATCCAAGCAGTCCCTCCAGACCAAGTAGGATCCGTATTGTACTCCAGATTCTTTAGTGCCAAAAAGACAGGGGACTGGAGGCCAGTCCTAGAACTCAGTGTTCTGAGCAAGTTTGTTCAACAGACAAGATTCCGGATGGTCACTGTTCAGTCTGTCCTTTCTTTTCTGGAGAAATATGATTGGATGTGATCTGTAGAAGATCTTCAGGATGCATATTACCACACAAAAATGGACAAGCACTCCAGAAGATCCCTCCACTTCCAGCTGGGAGCCAGTCATTACCAATTTCGAGTACTGCCCTTTGGTCTCACCACAGCCCCCAGGGTGTTCACCAAATGCATGGCAGTAGTAGTGGCTCACTTAACGCTACAGGGATTCTGTTTTTCCATATTTAGATGACTGGCTTCTCACCACCCCCACCAGGCATCTACTGCTTTCTTCCTTGGTCTCAGTTCTAAAGTGTGCATAGTTCTTGGGCATCTCAATAGACAGAGAAAAGTCAAAACTATCCCCCACACATGACATAGAATTCATTGGAGCAACACTAAACACAAAATCCTGCATGGCTGCTGTGCCCCTTCACAGACTGATAAGGTTGAGGTCACAATTTCAAGTGATACTCACTCTCTCAAGACAAAGCTCTGGCTCGCCTAGTCTTACAACCTCTTGGGTCCATGGCAGCGACAATCACTCTAGTTCCTCTGGCGAGGTACCACATGAGGCTGCTTCAGTGTCTCCTTGTGTCAGTGGTCTCTGTTAACACATCCAGTGTCCCACCCAGTCCGCATAACCAACTGATGCAAGCAGGATTTATATTGGTGGATGAAGCCAGAAGAGGAATTATGGAGCTGCCCCTTTTCACCCTCTCAGTCCAAGGCCTTGGTGACCATGGATGCCCCTGATGGGGTGGGGGTTGGGGGGCATTTTCCTGAAGACAGTCCAAGGCACTTGGTCCCCTCAGGAGGCCAATTTGTATGTCAACGTCCTAGAACTAATGGCAGTGCTTTTAGCTTTGCAAGTATTCCAGTCTGTCCTCCCTTTGGGGACAACTGCTATTCAGTCCGACAACATGTCCATCGTCTGGTACATCAACAAACAGGAAGGAGCCAGATCTTACCCTTTATGTCAGGAAGCTGTAAGAGTTTGACAATGGACAATCACCTCCAACCCCTTTCTGATAGCAACGCACATTCCGGGGAATTCCAATGTGATTGTAGACAAACTGAGCAGATGCATACTCCTGCCTCACTAGTGGTCTCTCAATCCCAATGTAGTGACTAAGATCTTTCGTCAATGGGGTCAGCTTTGCTACGATCTGTTCGATCTCCCATAAACCACAAATGCAGCAGCTACTTTGCCCTAATCCTCCCTCTGGGGGAGTCCTCGAGAGATGCTGTCCTTCACGATTGGCCTCTGGGACTACTTTACACTTTTCCACCAATCCCCTAATTCCCCAAGTTTTGAAGAAAGCCCAACGGTTGAGAAGCAAACTGATCCTCATTGCACTTTATTGGTTCTGTCAAGTCTGGTTCCCCTTTCTCTGGCCTCACCTAGTTTACCAACCATGGATTCTGCATCCAACTCCAGACCTGTTTCATCCACAGGGACTGGTCCATCCTAGCCTACAAAGTCTCAAGCTGACAGCTTGGTTCCTTCACTTCCAGTAATTGTCAGGCACAATAATCTGTCTTCCCCAGCACAAAAGATAATTCTGGCTTCTCATAAACCAACCACCAGGAAACTTTACCTTGGTAAATGGAACAGATTTGTGTCTTGGTCTCAGGAGAAAGGAATTAACCCCTTTTCGACCTTGATAAAGTATTAGAATATTTATCAACCCTATTCCAATTGGGAGGTTTTGCTTCTACTATTAGAGTTCATTTAACTACTATTTCAGATTTTCACAATGGTTTTGATAACCTTTCCTTGATGTCACGTCACCTTTGCAAAACCTTTCTAAAGGGCATTTTACATTTGAAACCACCTCTTAAAGTCCATTGAACCTTGGAATTTAACATTGATCTTACAAAGTTTGGTCCATAAGCCCTTTGAGCCAGCAGCCACCTGTGACATCAAATATTTATCTTGGCGAAAACTGTTCCTGATGGCCATCACGTCCACCAGAAGAATATCAGAATTGCAAGCTTTGTGTGTGTAATGTCCATGTATCATTTTTCACAGAGAGAGTATCACTTAGAACTAACCCCTCCTTTCTGCCTAAAGTAATGTCAGACTCCAGTGTTAATCAGTCTGTAGACCTACCAGTGTTCTTCCCAAACTATTCAAACAAAGGAGAATATAGTTTGCATTTTTTGGATGTACACAGACAATTACGTTTTTATATGGATAGAACGAAATCATTTAGGAAAGAAGACCAATTGTTCCTATCCTTTTCAGGTAATCAACTGGGCAAACCAGTTTCCAAAATTATTCTATCAAAATGGTTGAGAGATTGCCTCACCTTTATTTATGACCAAAATAAGCTGAACTGATCAAAAAAAGTTAAGGCTCATTCTACCACATCAATTTCCACTTCAGCAGCCTTTCATTCCAGAGCCTCTATGGATGACATTTGTGCAACGGAAGTTTGGGCTACCCCTCATATCTTTATCACTCATTACAAATTGGATGTGGTCTCTAGGGGAAGAGCATCCTTTAGCTCTAATAGTGCTCTGGAATGTTCTTCCCTAGGGCCTCCCAAGGTCTAAAGTAGATAAGGAATCTGTCCCAACAGTCAAGAATGAATGAAGATTGACAACATCAGATAAAGGAGTTGTGTTCTTACCATAACGTTCCATCTGTGTTGTCTTGTCTTATCTTCATTCACTCTTGATATCCCATCCGCCTACCCCCTCCAAAGACTCCTGGAAGTACGGAACTAGTCCTGGGTTTCTAGTAGGGCAGTTGCTCAGACAAAGCTTCCACATTTTTTCTATTCTATGGGCAAAACTCGATCTGAGGGGAAGGGAGGAGAGGCACTATGGGTGGCATTAGCTTGAGTGTTTCTGGCTGGCACAAGCTTGATATAACGGCCAAGCCGGTTCCAAGGACGGAACCAAGACCCAACAGTCAAGAATGAATGAAGATCGACAACACAGATGGAATGTTATGGTAAGAACATGACTTCTTTTTCCCCAATATCCTTGTATTTTCTCCTAATTTTGAGAGTAAGGGCAAATATACCCTTCACCTGTTAGATGTACATAGACAGTTTTATTTGAACAGAACAAAGGCCTTCAGAAGATCTGACCAATATTATTTATTTCCTTTTCTAAGGCAAAACTGGGGGAACCTGCTTCCAAAGTGACCACAGCTAAATGGATTACAGATTGCATTTCTTATGTTTATTCTGCAAAAGGTGACACGCCTCTTGGGCATTTGAAAGTGCATTCTGCTAGATCAGTGTGCAATGTCCACCTCAGCAGCTTTTTGGTCTAGAGCATCTTTTGATGATATTTGTGCAGCTGCCTCTTGGTCAAATACTCCTACATTTGTTACACATTACAAGTTAGATATTCTATCCAGAAATAGGGCAGCCTTTGGTTCGGCGATACTCGGGAATATACTTCCATGAAGGCCACCCAAGAGATCTATAGCTGGGGACTGTATCTCATAGGTTGAGAAACGAATGAAAATGACAACTTCAGATAAAGAAGTTAAGTACTCACCATAACGTTCCATCTGTGTTTTCCATTTTCATTCATCTGTGTTTTCCATTTTCATTCATCTGCGTTTTCCATTTTCATTCTTCCTCAGCCCCCCACCCCCACCCCCCTGTCCATTTAGGAAGACTTAGAGGTATTCTAGGAACTGCTGTTCCTTTTGAGCTCCTGATTTTATCTTCATCCTGTATTGATTTTACAAATATACAGTGTAGGTGTTATGCACATACAGCTGCAGCAAACTCAGTCTGAGGTAATCTGGAAGACAGGGGCAGTATGAGTAAGGAAGGAGCTTGAGAGTCTGATCGTAAGTTATAGAAGCAGCAGAGTCGGATGTGAGGTTTGGATCTGAACCCACAGGTTGAGGAAGAATGAAAATGAACAATAGATGGAACGTTATGGTGAGTACTTAACTTTTTTTTGTACATGTCATTGAAGAGGTGGAAATGTGAACATGGTAGACAGATCCCTCACAGATATCACCAAGCTAAATGTTTGTTTTGTCAGAGTTTTGAACATGATTATAGGAATTGTTCTGTCTGTTAGACATTTGTATGTAAGACGCATAGTAGTCTGTCAGTCTTTGAAAATTTATTTGGAGAACCAGAGAACCAGAAACTTAAAGCACTTGCCCAAGGTAAGATGGGTTTATAGTCCTTGACAGCTGACGTCCTTCAATACTGAAGAAGTTGAAGAAACTTGAGTTGGAGACTTCTGCTGCTGAGTCAAACCTGAGCAACTCCACCATGTCTCTTGATGAGACCCTGGACTGTCTCCATCTGCTGTTGCTCCTTCTATCATGAGCCCATTAGAGCCCAATATGGTGCAGTAGTCTTGCATATCCATTACATCCAAGTAGTTGTCCACTTTGGCTGAGAAGAGGTTAACTGTGGATTGCAATATCGGAGAGACCAGATGACAAACTTCAGATCTTAGTGAAGACTGTGACGACCATGCCCTGTCCCAGCAATCAAGGAGCCTCAATCCTCACCACTAACACCTCTGCTGACATGCTGCCTGTTCACCCTGACTAACACTAAGCTAACAAAAGAAATAAAACAATTGTGATCTGAACTCTGAGTATACACTGCGTGGCTGTTTTAGAGTACAAAACACTTTTAGAGATCACTGTACATAAGCTACAGGAATTCGCTCTACACACACCACTACAAGCCAATTAGTATGTGAAGTAGATCCCACCACTGCCAAACACTTGTGATGACCCTACTCTGGCCCAGCAATCAAGGAGCGTCAATCTTTACCACTAACACCAGGGAGGTTGTCTCATAGAAGAGAGGAAAGGATAACTAATGCACACAGTAAAGCACAATTTCCCTTAAGTGCACACACAGATCACAGTTAGTCTGGGGGTGGTTGCTCCCTTGCTCACCAGGTCCCCAAAAAGACTTCCCACTGGCACAGCTATAGGGTCCAGATCTCAGCCTAGCTGGGCAAGCTAAAACCTCCAGTACCCTCTCTGTCCAACCAGTGCTTCGTGTCCCTGCTAAGTAGCTGACACAACACACACACACTTTGAGATAAATATTTATACAACTTCACAGACACTCCTGGGAAAGGCTGACACAGATTCTCCAGCTGTGCCCCTTTACCCAGACCATACAGTAGTAATCCCTGCCACCACCCAGCTAATAATATCAGCTACTAAAAGGCCCTTAAAAGGGTGTCCAATTATTATTGTGCCATATTATTATCCAATGGTAATGTGACTATACAGTCTAAGGCTTATTAGTGTGGCCTATTACAATATACCCTATAAATATGCAATGTACTCTAGAGCTTATCTCTACACAAACCAGCCACAGGTAGAAGGTTTTTAGAATATTTAATAATGAATAATTAAAACACAAGACACAACTACTACACCACAAAGATATCTAAGAGTTCAGAGATCACACAAACTTAAGATAATACAGTAGGACAGGTCTGATTTCAAAGAAAAATACCCAATTGATCTTTACTAGCTTGAACTATTCCTACAAGAAATCACAGTGCTAAAAACTTACATGTGAGCTTAGGCAGAGTGCTGAGGTAGATATCCCAGATCAAAATTTTTCTCTGTCTCCTGTGAGAAATGGTATTTAAACATTACTAACAAACATGTCTCTAAGGCCCTCCCAAATTGCATCATTTTTGACACTTAGGTTTTCCCAGTATTCATATTGCATCATCTAGCACCTGGTCTGAGTTCTCAGGCCACAAACTGCATTATTTAGCAATCTAACACCGGCTCAGAAACTTACAACACAAGACATTTCACATATACACTCTAGCAAAAACCAGAGCAATAAAGCACCTTCCACATATAAATTCTGGTCATAAACTTTAGCCTTAAAACAATGGGCATGAAACCTTCATCCAGATGCACTGGAGCCGAATTCTAACATGAAAGGGTCACAACATGCTTCACTGGGCCAGTAGAGTGCAATGTTGTCACATATTTTGCAGTTCCACATTACACTATATTCTTTTACACTCAAGAAAACATGCCTGTATTTTACATTTATTTACAAATGCCAGAATTATATATCAAATTCTATTTGACTAGGCTGGCAGCCTTCGCCAATCTCTCCCCAATCGTTACAAAGACATTCCCAGTTCTTCGAGATCTTTCAAGGCTCAGAGCTTCCTCATTTGGTGTGGGCAGATGTCTTAATGCAATAAGAAAGGGAACAAGCAACTTCTCCTCAGTCTATTAGGAACCCTCAGCAATAGTGGCGTGATTTTACTTTGGGTCTTTAAAGAAAATTGTCTTTAAAGCCACCTTCTTTCTTTCCTGCTGTCTCCCCTTCATCTTTGTCTTCCCTCAAAAGGCAAAGTAAAGAATCTGAAGAAGTGCAGTCTGAATCGGATGAGGATGATTCCTTGACCTATTCTATTACCTGTGCTTTGGATAATGAATATACTTTTATCTCCTAATTTCCCTCTGGAAGAGCTTTTTTGGGGAGACATCACTATCAAGATGATGCAGCATTTTCAATGGGAAGGTTCTCAGTTGTCTGATATTCAAAAAAGGTGTTTATGCTCTGTTGGAAATGGGTGTGCCAAAGCCATTGTCCATTCCATCTGTTTTAGAAGCTTTGTTGGATACTTCTTTCACTGCTGCCCTTGATTCTGAATCTCAACCACTGGCTCCTAAAAAAGCTGACAGATTTTACAAGGTGCTAGATTCAGTTAAGTTCTTGAACAAGAACCTTACTTCTAATCCATCTGTGATTAGTTTTTACACTGAAAAGCTTACTAAGCCCCTGTCTTCTTCAGATGTTTGGCCTACACTTAAAGATAGAAGAACCATTAATGAATATGGCAAGAAATGTACACTTCTGCCACTTTAGCCTTTAGAGCTACTAATTGCCAAACCGTATATGGTTAGGTACCTTTTTCTCTGCTCTGGCTAGCCTGGGAAACATGCTCTGTGACTCTGAGTCAGAAGTTAAGTCTTGTTCATTTCTGCTTCCCAGATGGCTAGGCATTTTATCAAGTGTAGTTATGATGCTACAAATGCCTCATCTATGGCTGCAGTCACTGGTTCAGTTCTTCATAGGTTTTACTGCCTAGACTTCAATCTTTACCTGAGAATGTCAAAGCCATGCTGTTTGATTTTCCTTTTCATAAGCAGTATCTTTTTGGTTCTACAGCTGCAGAACTTTTAAAGACCTTGCAGGAGAGTTGTGCGAGACATTAAACAAATCTTTCTCCTGATGTTCATCGTGTTTCACTGTTGCAGTCATTACAATTGGGTTATCCTGCTGGCAGGCTACCTGCAGTCGGCTTGAATTCCAAAGTCTAGGTCCGGCGTCTGTTGCTGTCACCTCCTCCCTGACGTCAGTGCGCCAGGGGTATAAAAGATGGGCCCCCGC